>NW_010112822.1:15050-20894 GCF_000699245.1 Pterocles gutturalis | reverse complement strand
TCCCTACAGTAGCAGGCAAGCCTTGCATCTGTCCTGTGAAAACCAGGCTCTCGTTAGATAGCCTCTGTCTGAAAAGCAGAAGTTCTCCTAAGGGGAGGTCTCTGGAGCCCAGCAAGCCTTACCAGGAAAGAAACACTACTGTCAGCTCTTCCTTCAGTTTTTCATTTCAAAAGTCATGTTATCCCTCTTGGTAAAAACAAAGCACAAGGAAAAACTGCACAGCACTTGCCACACGCTACTGCTTCAGAGTCAGATATTACGCTCTACAGAAATTCTCCGTTACTATTTCTTTTGTTGCTGTCTTCTTCAAGCTTTCATTTGGAGTTTTATTTCCTCTAAGATTTATTTCTGTAAGCATATGTTTTAGTGAAGGGCCTCTGCACATATCCAGATCCAAAAATTCAAGAGATGAACAATCTAGTCTATTAGCACATACAATAATCCTACTATTCCTGTAGCATTTTAGGGGCAAAATGGTGCGCTAGTTGGTCCATATATTGACAGATACCAATTCTTTCCTTTAAATATACTCAATTGCCTCTACCATCCTGTTTATCAGGCTTCTTTGAACCTTTCTGTACCTAAGACAGTTCAAGTTCTCCTGGATTCTCAGCCTTTTACAGTTTCAAAATACAATTTTAGATACAAATTCATTAACTTTGACTTTCTCTATATAATGGTCCCTTTTTTTTTTTTTAAATCTAAGAAGGAACCTCCATGTCTGACAGTCCATGAAGTTACCTTGCTGCAGTATATTTAAACAGATATGAAAACTCTCTTTAACAAAGGGTTTTCAGCATCACGTTAAAGAATATTACACATATGACTGGTGATGCATCTCTCTTCACAGAACCAAAGACAGGAAAAGACAAATCCTACAATGCCATCGTGGCAAAAAGAATAAAGATTTCTTTGAACAATATCAAGCAAACTGCTAGCATTTGGTAAAAGATTCTCATCTAGGAAGTATTACACAAACCATGAATATGGACAAAGTACTTTAAGAATTACAAAGACAGTAACATCAGGAAAACAGAAGGCATAAGGCAAGGATTACAAAAATACCACTCTGGCTCACCCAGAATGACATCTCTCTATATCTGGTCTCCTTTTTACTGCTGATTCATAACACGCATTGGGGAGTAACAGATGAACACTTGCTCTGGCTTGGCAGAAAGGGCACAGAGAGTGCAGGCAGTCAGGACTCGCTGCTCATATTTCTGATCCCTTTTCAACTCCCCTGGCTGAATGCGTCTATAGAAGTTTGAAAAGTGGCTCCAAATGGTACCAACAGAGTGACTGGAAAACAAAATGCTTTTCTTTGGGATTTTTCTATTTTCAGCACTCACTATTTTTATGCCACTATTTTTACCAATTGTTTTACTAGGACATTAGCATTAAAAGGCATACACAGTAATGGGAGCATGAAACAGGGGCATTTATCCAAGTTAACAGTTAGTGTCTGAAATAGAAAAAACATCTAAGTACTTTCTAACGGAGATGCAGACACTATGAAGCTTGTGCAAACTCCAGTCTTTTGGTAAGTGACAGCTTCTGTCTTCTAGGTCTCTGAAACAGGACTGTTCACAGAATCATAGAGTGGTTTGGGTTGGAAAGGACCTTAAAGATCATCAAGTTCCAACCCCCCCCGCCATGGGCAGGGACACCTCCCACTAGCCCAGGTTGTTCCCTTAGGAGGAATCACAGGATCCTCAAAGAAGATTTCTTCAACACCCATTTTTTGAGGTTAAAATTTTTGATCTATGGTGTTTTGGTTTTTTTTCCAAATTAAGCAACCCAAAACTCAAAGAAACAGTAATTTTTATAAGACATTTTTTAAGATCTAAAATGGAACTGAAGGTGAGAAAAAACAAGACATGGGTTTAAGAATAGCTAATACCTCCTGGCTAGGATTACACCTGCATTCAGCTGTCCAGCTCCCAGAATGCAGACCAGGGTGGTGGAACAGACTGTTCTGTATCTCTAGCAGTGTGGTAATTCTGTTGCAATGCTCGTATGTAGTTCAGCCCTACATACACAAAAGGGTGCCCCTACTGACTGTCTCCTATGATGTGAAAACGCCTTCTGTCCCTCTGTTAGGATTTGCTCACCCAAACATTGCAGGATGCTTGAGAAGGGCTGCTGCAGATCCAGCCAGAAAGTGGTCCCAAGGTTTTCTACTCCCGGCTCAGTCAAGGAGGTTTCCAAGAATTACACCTTGAGTGCCTTGAGACAGCTCGTGGCAGCTTCCTAATTTTCATCTCCTGTCGAGAGGATTTTGATCAAGTTTCAGAGAACAGAAGCGATCCATTGTCAAGTGCATGGTGTGCAAGAGCAGGGATGTCTAAAGCTATACTGAGTCACCTCAGATGTCTTTAGGGTGACAATAGCTGTATTCTTCCCATTGCTCAATAACATCACAGCTTGCTCTAGTCACAGGTGCCACCAGGACATCAGAGCCATAGCGTATGAAGTAGGTACCAATGAGGAATTTGATGCCATCTAAGCTTACATAGGGCTGGCAGAATTAAGTTGACTGTTTAATAAAATGCCTGTTTATTAAAACAACACTGAATTCTTTCATGCTGAACTGAACCTCTCGTGAAAGTTCAGGTATTTCCTACTTCAATGTACAGTTGCCCTTCTCTGTGTATTTACACTGCATATTTATGGAGATAAATGCAAGAAGATAAGCTAGAGCAATACATGCCTTGTTTATCAATCATACGCCTTATTCATTAGCCAACTGTTCGTGATTTACTGTGTATTTTTAACTACATCACCTAGTAATGAACCTTCTTCAGCAGAACTGATTTGAATATTCCAATTGAAATTTGAAACAGCTGCTATTTCTCATAATGCACATTTTTACTATCTCTTATTTTCCTCTCAGGGTACCCTCATTACAGCAGGAGTCAATGTAAGCAAAGTATGCGGCTTCTTCAGGTAGCAGTATGTGGTCATGCCCATTAAAAGTATTGTTTTCTCAAGTTACAAGACACGTTGCCTTAAAAATAAGAATATATACATATATCTGGACATAGACCTCCATAACTGAGAATAAAAGAAGAGAGACAGATAGACACTTTTGATTGCAGACAGTATCTATCCCGAGGGACAGAAAAGCACAAAATAGAACTGCGTGGAGAACAGGAGTGAGTATGCGTGTGATGGTGAGAATATTGGTAAATTACTAATTCAGAACTCCAAATAGATCTGGAATTCAGTTTAGTGAAGAAAGACATAAGCTTACTTTTATTTTAGCCAAGCAGCATTATCCATCCTTAATTATTCTTGCCTTACATTTTAAGTATTTCCATTTGCAGAACAGATCTCTAACAAAACCAGCAATGAGTACTAGAACCGAAGTGATACATCTTCTATACGCCATTAATATTTAGATGATGTAGACAGACATATAGATAAATCACAGCCCAGCATCTTGTCTTTGAGGGAAGGAGATCTGTTAGAAAAATAACAGCACAGCAACTGTCAAACTATACTGTCATACGACACTTATATTTATCGTAATCCTTATGAGAAAAACGTTAGGAATAGTTACTATGGTCACAACTCAAATGCAGAAAGTAGGCTAGAAATTATTCTCAGGCATAATGCAATTTCCCAGAGAAGAAAATCATGGCTGAAAATCTTGGTATACATTCCTCCATAGATACAACTCTACCATATCAATTCTGCCCCTTTGCTTGACTAACACCAAATGCAGGATACACCTCAAGTTGGTGACAAAACAACTTTTATGGCAACCTCATTGTCAGACAGATCTGCAGCCTGATAACGGGAAGCATACAAATGAGTCAAGAGACCTTTCAATTTCATGAACAGAGTTGTATTTAATATATGATACGTAGTATACAGAATACACAGTGTAGTAGGTTGCTGAAGATGACAGCATCTAAGAAATTTAAGTATCTTTAATTAATATTATTAAAGTTAATGTAATTTAAACACGTAAATAAATATTGCTACATCTTCAACTGTGTTTAATATACACGTACGGTTATGATAACCAGACTGCACTGAATGTGGTCCTGAAGTAATCAAAGACTTCTTTTTCTTCTTTCACTTCCTGCCCTAGAGTTGTGGAAAGGCTTCAGATATCTAATAATATTAGCTATATTTTGTTGGGAACAACATTAGTGCTTGAAACATTTCAAATCTATTTTTTATAAGCCCAGTACATCAACAGGCACATCCAGGTCCTCTTGGAACCTGGCAAGCATGGTTTTTTTGTTCAAGAAGCTGCAGATATACAACCAAGTAATTGAACAGAATCACAGAGAAAACACGCTTAAAATATCACATTTTTCCATCGCCTGAATGCTTTTCCTACACACATACACATAACTAGATTAGATTACGGCACGGGTACATGAGCAACAGAGTCTTGCGGCCATTAGTTTTGCTGTATTGAGTTTAAAAGGACCCACTTTAAATAGTGGATGGGGAAAAACAACACAAAAAATTTGCAAATTCCCTTGATAGGCTGCTGGAAAATATATATTTAAAGTGACATGCATAAAAGCCTGAGAAAATGGAGTATATTTTCTTTCTGAAAACAGCAACACCAGAACACTCTGAAAAGCTTTGCATTCTGCCACTGATAATTGTGTGCTCCCGGAGCAGAATTTCCTCACAAACTCAGAGCGTAAGAATGAATGGACCAAGAGGCAAAGTATCAGGAAGATCTTTGGTGTCACTCTGCAACAAAGTGAAAGATTTGGGGGAAAAAAAACACACAGAAAAACTCCTTGATTGGAGCAACACTGAGATGATGCCACGTGGCACTGCAGACACTTAAGTGACGGCACATGTTTGAAGAGGCAAGACTGGTTCCATCTGAAACTAGCTCTGCATAACTAGCAGTGCCACTCTCTGGGAATAATGACCATGCTGTAATAAAAAGTGATTATTTTTTTTAACCGTTTTTACCTTGAAGCACAAAAGAAAAAAGCATCTTTCAACATTCATTCACATACTGTACACAAGATGCCACAATAAATTACATCGCGGGCAAAGCTTGTAAAACTAAGTGTTCTGGTAGATCACAAGGTAGAAGAGATTTCTTCTACTGCCTTAAGTGGTATCAATCTGTCCAGCACACGTTGCTTTCTGCAAAGGATGAGTTTTGCGGTTTAAATTTAAATAAGTATCTTGCAGAAGTCTGAAATAGTCCCTGCAAGCTCTCCTTAAAATTAACGGGAAAAAAATACTCACTTCTACAGGACAATTCGTCATACCTGTCTTAAAAACTCATGTAGGAAACACCTCTAGAGAAGTCAGCCTCTGTCCTCTGACACAGAAGGATACTACGTAGTTAAATCTTGGACGGTTTAAGATACCAAAATTAACTAAGATGAACATAACCCTAAATGCCTTGGAAATTAATAGTCTTGTTGATTCTTTCCCATCATAATAATCACCCCACAATGGCTGTCTCAAGGGTCTAACTGGCAACCTCTCGTGCAATAAATCAAGGAAGAGATGAAGGTTTCTTTAACAGGACATTTGCAACCAACAAAAACCTCATGTTCTCTTCAGTGAGTGCTGACCAAGCTCAGAAGCAAACTACCACTGCAACTGAAAATGAAAGTGAAGTGGTTCATTTGGGACCCTCCTAGGCGATACACAACAATAAGCCCACTGGAAACATTAGTAGTTTTGTGGAAGGAAAAAGAAATGAAAAGTGTTTTACATAACACGCTATAAACATGTGGAAAGCAGCCAGGCTACCTTTGAATGAAATATAAAAGTTTGTCTTAATCATAAAACGTTATTAATAAACTTCTATCAGAAGAGACGACAGGGTCAGCAGACAGCAAA
>NW_010112822.1:0-15035 GCF_000699245.1 Pterocles gutturalis | reverse complement strand
TGTGGTCCCCCTCTGCTGAGGAGCCCAAGGTGAGCAGCAACAGCAGTGAGACTTAATAACGCTGCCAAGGTGGAAAAACTCCCCTTCTCCAGACAGCTTCCTTTAGGAACACCGTTGAAAAATCAATCGTAGCTTTTCTGGAAAAATGAGTGCTTTCTCTCTCATGACTCCACACAGATCATCACCATGCAAATGACTGCAATCTGGATGATTTTGGATGCAATCTGGATGATTTATTTCGTGATGAAAATACAGAATGTTGCCTTGATTGGGTAGATTTAGACTAGACATTAAGGAAGAACTTTTTCACTCTGCGGGGGGTGAGGCAGTGGCCCAGGTTGCCCAGAGAAGCTGTGGATGCCCCATCCCTGGAGGGGTTCAAGGCCAGGCTGGATGAGGCTTTGGGCAACCTGGGCTAGTGGGAGGTGTCCCTGCCCATGGCAGGGGGTGGGACTCAATGGGCTTTAAGGTCCCTTCCCACCCAAACCATTCTATGATTCTATGATTAATTTGGACGAGGAAAAAAAAATATCTGAGGCCTCTTCTCAATCTCCAAATATGATACTATTCTTTTTGTCATTTTTGTAAACTTCCTAGAAACCACTGAGAGTAATAGGTTCGGCTAGTATTCTATGAACATTTTTATTTCTTTCTCGAGTGGCATTTTAGTGGTTGTAGCTTTTACTAGAGAATTGATTAGAATTTAGTATTATACAGATAGAGTTGATAAAAGCATTAATCAGAGCAGGCCCCACAGCAGTGTGAACAATAGATAGTGTCTATACAAAACTATGATGCAAAATAAAAGAGTGAAATCAAACACACGCTACAAGTTATTCCACTTCAGACAGTAATGGAAACTGATGAAAGATCAAAGATTTAAAATTACTTAAGACACCACCTCTTCTGCCCCAAAGGAAGAAGTTTACTTTAGTACGTCAACCCTACACATTCATAATCAGCCCTTATAATTTAAAAGCTTTATTAGGTCTTCAATGTTCTTACGGTACCGCCTACCGTTCCCTACCTTCCACAGTTCCCTCATAAATTTGCTTAAATAGGAAGAACAATTTCATTCTTAACAATCAACTTGGACCAAAAATAAAAGTACAACATTGTGCACGCTTACAAGCATGCATTGACACATTAGCGGTGACGGAACATATTGTTATTATTATTATTACAAAATGCATGCCTGAAATTGCAAGGATTCAAATGCATTTGTATTTCGAATCAGTTTTTAAAGAGTACGATTTGTCTAATATGTTATTAGGACCTCTTCAGATGAAAGGAGAAAAATGGATTAATAACAAAGAGCATACTGATTGAAACCTAATTTCTGTTCTCACAGCTAAATGGTATTTTAGCATGCAAGCTGAAGCTGTGTATTTGTGATACAGTCCCCTAATACATTATCATTCATTTTTCTGCTCTTAGAGCCATTTTCTGATGAATTGAAAGCAACAGTGCCTCAAGTAACTAGGCAATATAAAATGCTTCGAGTTAGCAGCCAATTCTCTAAAAAGAGAAAGAAATAATCATTCTCAAACAGTGTTTTCAGCTGAAGAATACTGTCCACATAAAACCCCTATAAAAATAACATACACCTGGATTATTATCAGCACTACTCAGAGGATTATTTCTTTCCCCCAAAATTACAAAGCAATCAAACTCCTAACACGGAATTTATATTCCATGAAATGATGATATTTTGTAAAAACACTGAATTCTCTGAATCAGGAAGAACTTTGCAGTCCCTGCCACAGTCCCCCTTAGAGCTGGGTTTCCAAGGCTGCCAAACACTCCCATTAGACTGTAGGGAATTGATAAAAGGGAACCAACAGTTTGAACTGCTACTATTGTGGTTTGGGATCTCTTCATAGTGGGAGAGCGTAGCACCAAAAAAACATGGCGAGGAGCACAGCCCAGTTTCAATCCTCCGGGTTTTGTGTTTTTACATCCAATAGCTACACAGTTGTATTAGGCCAACTGCCATTTAATTTATAGTCCGGACAATAAGATGGTACTAATCCATTTAATTTTTGATTTCAGATTGATCTCTACCACAAAATCGAATGATCGCATCACATAAAAGAATTCACCTTCAAAATGCAGTGACAAAAAAATCTACTTTATTTCCCTAACAATGAAAAATTTAATCTTAAATCATGTGATCATGACACTGAAAGTATTTAACAACAACAAAAATACAGACATTGGTAAGGGATGCCTGGTGATTTTTTCCCCCTGTCTAATCCTGCACGAAGCTACGAACACCTGTGTCGTCTTCCTAGCAAAAACAAGAATTTTGACACCACACTTCCAATTTTTTGACCAGAGGACAACTTTTGCATTTTCTTGTTATCGCTCCTTCAGCAGAGAACACAGCCAGGCTGCAGTCCCCATTGCATAGCCTTCAGATCTCCAACTGGGAAGCCCTGCCCTACTCTCCAGTTGAACAGATTCAAACCCCTCTTTCCTTCAATTGTAAGCTATTTGCCAGAAGACCAGACAGCTGATACCACTTCTACTCTTGGACTGGAGCTTTTCTGAAAACAGCACCAGGAATCATGCTGAAAACATCGAATAAGAGGATGCTCAAAATCCTCTTCCTGTGTGAGTGCATGACTATTTGAATGACAGATATTTGATCCCCAAATATTGGAGCCGGGAAAATCATCCCCACACACATTTTTGCACAGAAAAGACTGGAACAACATCATGAACAAAGTGGAACCAATTAGCGTTTCAAAAGTCAAATGAATACTCAAGAGATCCAACACCAATCTCAATAACTGGACCTTTAGCAGGCAAGAGATGCTTCTGGCAACGAACAGAAGCATCATCATCAACATTCTTCAATGAACAGAAACATCTTCATCAACAGAAGAAAATTTAAGATTGTCATCCCACTAGCAATGTCAGAAACAATATTGTTACTGGACAGCAATGACGCTCAGTGCATGCTGCTGTGGGAAAGGAAAAACAGCCTTTTCACCTTTCTTTGTGTACGAGTGCATTAAGCCTGAGAAGGTCATTAATACTACTTAGTGTCTTCTCAAAACTGAAGATTTTAATCAGAGTTTACATTTCTGTCAGCCATTGTGTAGTCTTGTTTTTTGCAGTTCCTACTACAAAAGGTCACCATGCGGCTATTTTGGGAGAAGCTAACGAATAAAGAAGTTTATCTAGTGTCAGGTCATTTTGCTGACCAGGTAGACCCTGTATAAATTTTTTTTTTAGAGCTTTGCTTCTCAATGACCATTAATCTTGACTTGCATTACTGCGGACTTTCCTAAAGGAAGGTTATGAATGCGTAGCAGGGTTTAATGGAGATTAATGTGCAGAGTAAAATAAGGGGACAAAAAGACGTTCAGAAAGGTATGACCTCAGACACAATCTGTCATAGTACTTTATCTGTTACTACGATAAAAATAAATAACAAAACATCTCTAACCAATGGTTTCTTTGTTAAAATAAAATCATAATCACTAGCTAAATTGAACATGTAATCAGTGTCACAGTAAATGTATCACACTTACATGTTGTTCAGAACACCCAGTAGAACATCAGCGCGTTTGCTTTCTGCATCAATAAATAATCACAATTTCTCACAATAAAGAAATTCATTTCTGGAAAGACAAAAACCCAAACAAAACAAAACAGGAGGTTAAACAACTGGCAGTTTTTTCAGTACTCACACTGCAGTAATATATGAAAACATAAAACCTCAGCTAGGAAATTTACTGCAACAAGCTACAATTTAATTTTTAAAAATGCATAATTAAATCTTAATTTGTGAGTGTGAACATGCTATTAACACTTTATGAGAGTCAAGAATATGTTTCATATACAGGTAAAAAGTTACTTGAGGTGCAGGGAGTGAGTTTATTAATTCTGTTTTATTTTGTTCTGCCAGGAACAGTTCTAGTTGTTCATGAAGCATCCAGTTTCAACCAAAAAGACTTTTCACAAATACTCTAAAAGAAAATGGAATCTTGCTGAAAATAAAAAAAAACGAAAAAAAAATCTAATGAAAAATATTATTGCATTTTCCTTGATTGATAATGTTCAAATTTGAAGGAAATCCTATAGATTATATTCTAGAGTACCTCCCTTTATCCTTTTTCAATATTTCTTAAAGAATACATGAAGAAAAGAAACAGGTGGGCTCAAGAGTAGACTCTTACAGTGAAATCAGTTTAACAGTGGAGTAGACTCCCAAGAAAATTAAGTCTCTATATGTAGATATAGCACAATTTATGAGATCCAGTTCACTCCTACTGCTGTGACAGAAGCTTAAGAGAACTTAACATTTCCTCTAGTTTGAAATAAGACCAATTTAAAACTTTTTTTTGCCTCTTGTACCTGTAAACAAATACCTTCTAGTTGGTAAGTTTTATTTCTTGCTCATGTTGCGGAATGTTCCTTGCTGTCAACAGAGAGTTTCAAACATTTTTGATATGTGACTCTATTCCTTCAGGTTCCTGAATTCTCAGTTTCAACCTGGTGACAACAGGTTTGGGTTTTTCAGTTACTCCTTGTGACTCCCTGTGAAGCACTCCTCAGCCATCCTATGGATGAGGATGCTAAACACTGAGGAAAAATAACTCAGAAGCTTTTAGTCATCTTAAACCTGTCAAGACTGAGAGAAAACACTACCAAGGGTGAGCTGCAGTGAGATAATCTGTTAGGTTGCCTAATAGGCACTTGGTATCTAAAGCCTCATAAAATACTGAAAAAATACAACTGATGGCACCCAGGTGCTCATGGCATGAGTGCAGGTACCACGATACAGCTCTCCAGGTTTGTCAGCCCTTCATGGCCCAGTGGTTCTGACATTGGCTTCCAACGTTACAAAACGAGGGATGGAAATACAACAGCACAACTTCAATAATTAGACACGTCTCCGAAGAATCCCATTGTTCTGGTGATTTTCAGGCACACATCAGTAATCTGGGCTTTGAATAAATCTCACCCTTCAAGAATTTTGGAGTTAAGGAAATGAGAACAAATATTTGAAGCCTAAAAAGGTATGTAATAGAGTTATATCTCCAGGTTGATAACTGGGTAGGCAAATTGTCTGTCACCGATAGTTCAGTCTTGCCAGCTATCTGAAGAACAGTTTGCTCCTCGCAGAAGGTGCTCAGCGACTTTTATTATTTAGTCAATTAAAAGGGATTCATCTGTGCTCAGTTCTTTGATGGTTGTGCACCAAGGACTTGAAATCAGTGTGATGACAAAGCACAAATTTGCAAGCAAAGCTATGTATTTGAGAAGCAAATTTTAAAGCCAACGTGCTGTAGTGGAACTCTTTAACGTTATCTCATGGATGAAAAGCGAGTCAGGCTGGCCAGTCTGTGTCGGCAGAAAGCAATCGGAGTGCTCGCCTAAAAGGTGCAGTCTTGATAGAAGTCATCTTCAAACCATGGCAATGAAGACTCTCCTTCCAGAATCTGCCAAAGCAAATTGTCTTTTCTTCACTACCTTAGTCCTCTAGAAATATGCATTCCTTTCAACAGGTGGCAAAAGGCCAGGTGGTGAGACAATAGGTAAAACTTAGTATATGAGGCAAAAAAAAAAAAAAAAAAAATTCTACATATAAAAAAAATACTGCTTAATTCTTCTTTTTAGGATATTCTCAATAACCCCTTGGCTGGTTTGATGATTTCCAGTTGTTCAAAAGTTGTATACAGGTTCACAGGGTGTAGAGAAAAGCATCATATGAAACACAGTAAAATAATCTTTATATTTCCAAGGGACTTATCTGTAGCCTTTCCCTCACAAAACTATGCCTCCTACAGAAAAAAATTCCAAAGATTCGTTCATGAGGCAGCTCACCTCCCCTGACTCTCACAGACACGTATCTACAGGATCATGTGAAAAAACACCTTAGTCCTGCCCAAGAGGGCAGCAGTTTGATGCAGCCCCTCAGCCTCGGATGCTATAGTTAAGCTTTGTATCGACACGTACATGGCCACACAGCACTAGGAGTGCCACATAAGAGTCTAGGTGTGGTTAGGACATGCAGGTGACTACACAGAAATATCTAGGTGCCAGTATCATCGACATACTGTGAACACACAGTATAGGGAATATATGGAAGTATAGGGCAATATAGGAAGCATATGGAAGCAAAGATGACTAGAATAAAAATATTACAAAATTGAGAGACAAAAAAAAAATGAGATTAAACCAGAGAAATGTAAAATTTTGAAAAAAAAATAAATTTACTTATATTTAAGAAGTCATCAGTATGGAGCATCATAGAACGCAGCTCTGGGAAGAGGACAAGTACAATAGTTTCAGGAAACAAATCTTCAGGAGAAAGATGAAGTCCTTCAAAATACTTTGTCTCATAGATCATTTTCAACTAGTGACCAAAACCATCACTACTAAACATAAATAGCTGGAACCGATGATGATCTTATGTAAAAACATTCTAAGTTTTAATAAACAGTGCAAGTTTGGAACAATGAGTTAAAAGTATAACAGTGGCATTCATAATTGCAATTGTAGAAAAAGTAGTAAGAGTGTAAATGAAGGTGAGATAATCTAAAGATAAAACACATTTAATCAGCATGACACATTCTTGCTGCCACTATTAAATTTCTGTGCTGTTATTGTACTAAAATACTTTACACAAACATTATTCAAGGTTGTTATAAATAGTGACATCTACACCACGTAGGGACTACCACTTGAAAAATTGTAGCTAAGAGAATGATAATGATCATACGTGGCAAGTCTAGAGACGTACCAAAATATGTGAGATTTATCCAATATCCACACCCCCAGAGGAATGCCTCCTACTTTTCTTTATAATTATCCTAGAAATACAAGATTTTGGGAGAATTCAACTAATCATCCAGTGCATCCGCTAATTTTCTGAAATAAAATCAAGATTCTTCTACCCACTTGCCCTCTAGCTACTCCTAGAAACTATCGTCAAAAAGCATCCATGGCATAATTTTTCCATTGTTCTGTTATTCTTCATATTGTTTTCCCAATGTCTTTAAGCAACAAATAAAACCAGTAACTTCTCGTCTCATCTAAATCAAGTATTAAAACCACTGATCACAGCCCTCAGTGCAACAACCAACACTAAAATCCTTTGGGGATTTCACCTTCTTTTTTTTCCTGCTATCAGAACTTTTCGTATTTGTCAAAACTTCTCCAGTACCCAGAGACAAAGTGCTCCATCCACTGTTGAGTGGAAACGTTCCTATGTCATACACACATTTCTATTATATTTTTATTCCATTATTCTTGCCTGTATTTATTTTCTGTTATTAACTATTGAATAGACTTGTAATTAACTTATTTTTGGTGAAGATTAATAGAATAAGTTCACTGAATACTTTGTCTTCTTTTCAGACATTTATTATATGCTCACTTACTGCAATCAGAATCACAGAACGGTTTGCGTTGGAAAGGACCTTAGAGACCATCCAGTGCCACCCCCTGCCATGGGCAGGGACACCTCCCACCAGCCCAGGTTGCTCAAAGCCTCATCCAGCCTGGCCTTGAACCCCTCCAGGGATGGGGCATCCACAGTTGCTCTGGGCAACCTGGGCCACTGCCTCACCAACAATATCATACAGTATCTTTCATATATTTTTACATCTCGTATTTTTCTAAAGCCTTCCCTCACAAAGTATTACAATTTTGGTAGTTAGAATCCACCTCTTGCCCCAGCCTTTCCAGTTTTATCCTTACATAATCGCTGCTTCTATATGTAGCTACAACTTCTTTATGCTCTTAATGGAATTCTTTTTTTTTTTCTTAATTTTTTTTTGCCACAAAGGCAACCCATAGGACTACCAGGCAAAGTAAACAAAGTTTTCTGGATGACAGAAAGAGCAACTGAGTTGGAGCAAGCCCATCCAATTAGTCCACAACAAAAACTGAAACGTCATCTGGATTTACAGTGTTCAGTGCTAGTCAGTCCCTTTAAATTAATTCGGAGGAGCGGAAAGTAATAGCATAGAGTGGACTAAAACAATGCTTATAATGAGCAAAATAGGAAGAAAATGTAACAGAGCATTCTCTGAAAAAAAAAAATAACAAAACCACTGTATTGTGCCTAATTTCAGCAGTGCTGGGGAAAACAGAAGGGCCAATTAAGGACTCAGCTTCAGGTTCAGTTTTCATCTTGAAAATGGATTAACGTACCTGGATCTTATATAACATTGCTTTTACATTTAGAATTAATTCTTTACCTTAAAAAAATTAGAATGCCAATACAGCAGAGTAGCACAGAGAACTACTCAATCAAAATCCCTCTGGGAATTCAGAACAGAACAACTGTCTAAAAGCCAACACAACAGCAGTACAGGACATTCCAGGCTAGCATTGGCTTTATCCAAACAGAAATTGCAGAAGTTCTGCAGGTACGCAGAATTAACTGTAAGACCTCAGGTTCTGGTCAATAATTCTACTGCTAAAAAGCCAAGTAATAGATAATGTAATTACTATAGGAAAGCTCAGCTTTAGATTTATGGGTCGTCCACAAGAGAAGGCGACAGCTTCAAACTCTTTTTCTAAGGCAGTGGTTCAATACTGAGTCATTAAGGGAGAGCAGCACCTACAATTCCCAAGCTTATCTCCATACATGGTTTTTTTGGTTTTTTTGGTTTTTTTGCTTTTTTTGCTTTTTTTTTGTTTTACAGCTGCAGCATAAGGAACAAAGGCTTAGGAATTATTCTCTTGCAACACCACCAAATAGACTTACTCTTTCTTAGTACAACCTCCCCCTCTCTTTCCTTCCAAAAATAAATGCATCGAATGATGCCAATTACTGCCCAGGCAAGACATTATTTTTAGTTCAATCAACCTATTTTCAGAATTGATCAACATCGTAAAAGCCTGTAGAACCTTTTCAGAGCCCAGAACACTGCTGCTGCCTCCCAGTAAGAGCTATTTCAAGCTGGCGCAGTGGCTGTTGAGGGAATACTGCAAATAATGTGGGCATCATCTAATGTTTTCCCCATTTTAGCCAAACATCCTGACTTGTTAACAGCATTTTAAAATCAGTGGGTGGAGAGAAAGCAAGGTTCTGTTATACCTGTATTTTAGAAAATCATTATCCAAGAAAATCTTCATCTTAAAACGAACCAAGATCAGTTTGGATAGCGTTACAGAATAATAATTAAAGTGTGTTTTTCAGGAAAGATTTACTGCAGATTAGTATAATAGAAACCAGAAATAACCTCTTCCATACAGATTATACTGTTAGGGACCAACCCAAAGTCACCATCAAATAGGGAAAAAGAACTCCATATCATTCTTTCGCCTGAGTTTCATTTTCAGGATTAAATAGCACTTCTGTCTCAGTTTCTCTCCTAACAGGAGAAAGAATAAAATGGCCACAGATAAGGATCTTATGTTATCAAATTCAAAGACATTTCAGTGAAGAATCTAGGCTAATAATTATAATCATTATTATTTTTATGTTTCATTCCTTTGATTTTTTTAGAAGAAGAAAACATTTTCAATAAAAGCTTTTATTATTAAAAATTGCTCATGTTAAAGATTTTTTTTTTTTTTTGGTCAAAACCAGACAGACAAATATTCAACAACCGAATTAATTTAAACATTTTTACCTGGGATCTGGGAACAAACAAGGCAGGGTCTTGAACCTAAAACTCCCACATTAGAAATTAGTATCCTGCTAATTAGTATCCTGCACTTTTTTTCCCTTGGCTTTCTTTGATTAAGAATAGGGAAAAAAATGTAAATTTAAAAAAAAAATCCACAACAGTAAAAAGCAGGATTTGGTAGCTGAGACTGACATCAGATGCAAAACTAAATTTGACACTAATAACATATTTTCATCAACTGATGTATGGTCTCTCAATAGCTGAGAAGATCATGTCCAGAACTTGTAACATCTGTCTTTTTTTACCTTCACAGTTCCTTTCTGAATTTCCAAATAAATTCTCTGAGGAGAGAGCAAAACCTTCGGTATTTTTCAAACCTGTTGATCTTCAGATCCAGTGTCATATTTTGACAAGTTTAGTACAGTATATGTGAACAGAAAGATCAAAAGACCTTTGAATCCAAACAAACTGACCAACGTGGATTTCCGAGACTGTTAAAAAACACTTGGGAATGGAAACTTGGTGTACTTGCTTTACTATAAAAATGGAATATTCTATCACATTTGAAATCCCATTCTATTTGGAGCACATTGGTCTGTTTTTAGTTAATTTTACAGAAGAAAGAAAAATGTAGGACTTTATTGCAAGATCTAGTTACAGATATACTATTTTTTATACTTCCTAAAAAGATTAATAATCATGTCACAAGTAATTCAATGACCATCACTTTATCTATGTGTTCTCTTGTGACTAATATTAACAAATCCTGGACAGCTTTATCTTTTCTTTTTGAACATGCTTATGAAAATATTTATTAACTCTGGTCTCACAACCAGGATTATGAATTGTCAGACCACCTTCTCCACGTATAGACAACACCTGGAGTTTTATGAATAACATACGCAAACAGGCAAGGTAAAGGCAGAAGATGGAAAGCTTATGTCGTTACTAAGGGAGAATCTTTCTCCTTGTTCTCATTTCCGAGGCAACATTCATCTCAAGTTGAGACCTTGAAGTGACAGAAGAGATGCAGACCCAGCTATTTCACATTAATCTCTAGGACTTTAATATTTACTTATCTTAAATTTCCTCTGTCCGTTGAGGGACCTGAGAAGAACTTTCAAACAAAAAAGATACTTTCAAAATGCATATAATGAGCATATTTAAAAAGGCGAAAATGAGATATAGATTCCAGAATCATAATGATGATGATTAAAAGGAAGAAAACTCAAGTGAAGGACTCAAATAATGCTGCTAGACTGAAGCAGGAAAAATAGAAATGAACAGAATTTATTTGGTACTTGTTTTAAAATTAAAGAAACATTGAAATCAATAGTTTATCATTATCAGTGTTGATTAATTTCTCATGGTGGGCGAAGAGGGGAAACTTGGAAATAAGATCAGTTTGGCATACTAACAATTTAAGGAAAGAAGTAAATAAGTGAAACAAAGCGCCCTGGTCTCCTCACACCTACTGCATTCAATCCCAAATATCTGAAAGATGACAAAGACCTTAAGAACACTTCTAGGAATTAATTGTATCTCCGAAACAGATATCAGTTTCTCTACCCTGTTTCTTTCCCTTCTTATTGCCTCAAGGGGACAGACTGCAGAAATAATAGTAAAAGGAATGGGAATTGCCAGTATATTTTGAGACTGAAGAATTAATGGCAGTATTGTTTTCTCAGAAGTCAGGCACTGAACCAGTGCAGTTTGGAATATTACTTTCTTATGTCAATGGTTGTTATGATGAGAGCGGCAAACGACAGGTCATGAATCCACTTACAAAGCAATCATTGCAGGAGAAGTAGTCAAAACACAGTACAGTTTCAAGGTTACAGCATGCCAGGAATTCGCAGAGCCACCACTGCAAGGGTATGAAATATCTATTCTTAGGAGTATTTCTACAGTGACAAACCTGTATTCTTGGCAGTAGCAATCCACAAGAGAAAACTAATTTCCTAAGACGTGCTTATTGAGTAGAAGTAACCAGTAGGAAGACCTTGACCAGAAGTTTCCTGACTCAAAGCTCAGGTACCACGGCACTAAGGTTTTAAACACATATGTGACTAACTTCCCATGCACACCAGAGCTCCAAATGTGCAGCAATCAGTTGGTGAACACAACACGGTCAATCCCAACACTTTCATTTCCTATCTCATCCTTTGAGCTAACATTTTAAAAGCTTACCCAGAAGACCAAAGCTCCACTCTTCTCTATCTCCTGCTCATTACAAAAGTACTATCTCGTTATAGATGAAAACCAAAGGACACTGATTTACGTACTGAGAATGACCAGAAATATGTGCATGAGTGAAGGGATGGTGAAGTCACCATGCCTGGAGGGGTTCAAGAAATGTGTAGACGTGGTGCATTGGAACATGGGTTAGTGGGTTGCGTGTTGTTGGGGGTTGACGGTTGGACTTGATGATCCTTGGGGTCTTTTCCAACCTCCATGATTCCATGATTCTATGATTCTAAGTGCTGTTTGGTCCCAAGGAGGACTCCAACCTTCATGATTCTATGATTCTAAATGCTGTTTGGTCCCAAGGAGGATTGGTCCCAAGATGGTGCACTCTTGCACAATCAGGATGTTGCTGGGAGCCCGACCCCAACTGCTCTTACAACTTCTTCTGGGGCATAGCTGCAAACCCAACTGAGACCAAACCATCAGCTCCTGAGTCTCTAGTTTGGGAAGGCTGGTCTTTTGCTAGTTTCTCTCTATTTATCTTTGACTCCAACCTTACTGATATTGCTGCTGTACCGTACGGTTGGTGTCCTCTATCCACATTTATATCTATTTGTTGATTATTGACAGACTATGGGATTGACACACAGCAAACACATTCTGTAACAACCACCTCAAGTCTCCAGCATGGTTTCAATTTCTAATTTCCCATGTTACTTTAAATTTTAGTACAGAAGACAGTATTGTAGTCACCTCATCTGAATTATTACATCACACGGTGCCTCCATAGTCATTACACTTTTACTAAAAATACTTTGTAACAGAACGTATTTCTTTCAAAGGAAAACTCAGAAGTTCAGGATCTCCTTTCTTCCTGCAAAGACACAAACCACAACTTTTATACCTACATACTCAGACCTGAAAACAGCGCAGCCTGAAAAAACCTCCTTCCTAGAGACCTACAGTTTGAAATTTCAGACAAGCACACAGAAAACTGATGAGGGCTTACTCAAACTCAAACTAGTAAAGACCGTATACTAAGCAGGCATTGAAACACAGAAGTGATCAGGAGAGCAGAGCACCCCTTCCTCCTCCCACTGGACACATCACTTATTTCAGCAACAGACAACATAAAGCATTGGGAAGGAAGCATCCTCCACAACAGCCAGTGAAATATGGTCACTGGATGCTCTGGAAGGAGAAGCCAAACAACATGTCCACACTTTCAGTAGAAATGTTTTTATCTTCTCACACTAAGAATTGAAGAGAAACTAGACACTTACAGAAATAACTCTTTACAAAGTTATGATAGAAGCTTGTGGCAAGTATCTAAGAGTTTAAAAAGAGACCTAAAACTTCAAGACTGAATCTAATGTTTAATTTTTTAAGAGCAAAGGAAACAGCTAAGATCTCTGTGAGAGTGCACATGGCTAACAACATTTCTTGTATGTTGTTTTCAACAACATTCACCTGGCCACTTTCAAAGCTCTGATGGATGGTCTACTGAATAAATGATCAGGAAATGAGGAATCCGTTTTGTGCGTTGTAAGGATGCATTAGTCAAAATAAAACATTTCTGGGATTTTCTAGATAAATCTTAAAATTAACTGCGTCTTTATATCAGATCACAATACTTTATTTACGAGGATTTCAAGTTCATTCATTATAACAAACTCCTTAAGTAGAATTAAAATAAAAACACCAAGGAGCACAAACTCTTTAGCCAGCACAACTGGGTATAGAAGGAGCAAATGGAGATGTTTCGTTTTGGAAGGGATTATTTATGAAGAAATCAAAGCAGTCCAGCATGTGACAAAATGGATGGGCTGGATGGCACAGTGTGGAGGTTATTACTCCTGCAAATTGACCAAACTTTTCCAGTATTCAGAGATGCCACATATCAGATGACCACACACGGCTGGCCTCACCAGTGCAGCAACAAGTAATTCATTACAGAAGATTAGAACATATATACACAAGGTCAACAGAATAATTCAGCTCCCATGCTACTACTTTTCTGGTCAATGCTGTCTCTAAGAATATATTTGCCTGTCTGCTGACCAGTGCAGTGCGAGGATAAATATAAAAGTTATGAGAAATTTCAGTGTCCTGTAACCTAATAACTTTTCCCAATGCTAAGATTTTTCTTGTCTGCCTAAATTCATCATTTTTTAATTTGTTTCTCTGAAAATACATTAACTGTGTTTGTACTGGAAGCAAGGAACACTGACCTGTTTGAAGGTCAGGAAAAAGATTCTTTCAGTTTAATTTTATATACTCAAGTACCAGTTTCTAAGCCATCTAGAGTGCTGACGGTAATTGACAATTCCCACAGAGATGAATTTTCACTTCTGTAGCTCTCTGTGAAACACCTTCTAATGTAAAGACTAATGGGAGCACAAGCAGCTCTGACTATACCATTTCAGTTCCTGTCAAAACAATTTTGTCACAGAATTTAAAAGAATCCCCACAAAATGCATAAAATTTAGAATGAACACAGTCTTATGGGAACAGTATATATTATGAAGAAATTTTCAAAACATGCTATATCTTTAAGGGACTCCATAAAAAGGATTTCAACTTGAAAAATTATGAGGACTTCCCTGAAATTGTAAAGGGGAAAAAAAAACACAACACAAAGAGTCAGGTCAAGATTGGGTAAGGAAAGGGTCAGGATTAAAGGGAGGGCAGGGGACATTATAGGGCGAGTCGGCTACAGGCCACCAGATGAGGAAGACAAAGCAGATGAAGCCCTCTACAGACAGATAGGAATAGCCTCACACTTATAAGCCCTGGTCCTCATGGGGGACTTCAACCACCCCAATATCTGTTGGAGGGACAACACAGCAGGACATAAGCAAAACAGGAAGCTCCTGGGATGCATTGATGATAACTTCTTCAAGTCCTAGAAGAGCCAACAAGGAGAGGTGCTTGGCTGGACCTTGTTCTCACCAACAAGGAAGGGCTGGTGGGGACTGTGAAGCTCAAGGGCAGACTGGGCTGGAGTGACCATGAAATGAGATCACACAAGCATAGAATCATTAAGGTTGGAAAAGACTTCAAGGATCATCAAGTCCGATCCAACACCACCTACCTCACTAAACCATGTCCGTAAGAACCACATCTACACATTTCTTGAACCCCTGCAGGGATGGTGACTCCACCACTGCCCTGGGCAGCCTGTTCCCATGCCTGATCACTCCTCCAGTGAAGAAAATTTTTCTAACATCTAGCCTAAACCTCCCC
>NW_010112821.1:11044-31042 GCF_000699245.1 Pterocles gutturalis | reverse complement strand
CGAGCCTGTAGCATTGCAGGGGGTTGTTACGACTAAAGTGCAGGACCTGGCACTTGGCTTTATTGAACCTCATACAGTTGGCCTCAGCCCGTCGGTCCAGCCTGTCCAGATCCCTCTGCAAAGCCTTCCTACCCTCAAGGAGGTCAACACACCCACTCAATTTGGTATCATCAGGAAACTTACTGAGGGAGGGCTCAATCCCCTCATCCAGGTCATCGATAAAGATGTTAAACAGGACAGGCCCCAAAACCGATCCCTGGGGAACACCACTGTTGACTTGCCACCACCTGGACTTAACTTAACTGGACTAATTTCCAAGGGATTAATTTTTGTTAATCCCTTGGAAGACATAATGGTATCCATTTTGCAGAGAAACCCTGTAAATGAACCAGCTTTGGAGATGGGAAATATTCAGTTGGAACTCATCTCTCCTTTAACATCAAAGTCGGTTCATTGTAAATCAATACAGAGTGGAATTTAGCACCTACCGGTTTACGTCTACAGTGTAGACAGGTACATCTGAGCTAGTCACACTTTCTATAGTCAGTGTGGAGTAAAAGGCAATGCAAGGGCAGAATTTGTCTAACCTGCTTTAGACATCCATCTTAAGTCTGAAAAAAATCTTTGCCATGCTCATGAGTCATCTGAGAAATAATGTAATGTTTAAAATTCACTAAAGTTTTTGAAAAATACTGTCAATTGTGTATTTCTCACACAGGAACAAGTACATTGTCTTTCCATTATCTGTTTAGATGTTTGTTATATGAATACCTATGCACACATATGGACAGTGCACAGTTTTCTGGGCCCCTTACTGCCTTGTGCTTGACTGCATCATGGAGAATCTCAGCCTGAGGTATACGTCAGATGCAGCTAAGTGAGCGGATAAAGACCATAGCTCAAACTTGCAGGTGGGAGTTATTGCCTTCATCTGGTACTCTGTAAAGCCTGAAACCTTGCCTGGAGACTAGCCTTCCCTAACAGCAGTTAAACTCTCTGGCAATGAGTCCTCTCCTGTATGGGCTCAGTAGTGGTGGATGAGTCTAACTGGAGATTAAAGGTGATGTGACCAGCTGCCTATAGTCGGTCAGGCCACTGAAAGAAGAGATGCTCTGGCTCTGCATTGCAAGTATAGGAGCTACACTTCTAATTTCAGGGCAATGTGAGTTCTCCATCCCAGTACACAGAACTGAACTTTCT
This sequence comes from Pterocles gutturalis, assembly GCF_000699245.1. Taxonomy (NCBI): domain Eukaryota; kingdom Metazoa; phylum Chordata; class Aves; order Pterocliformes; family Pteroclidae; genus Pterocles; species Pterocles gutturalis. The sequence goes on along the minus strand of NW_010112821.1, from coordinate 29,842 downwards.
AATCCACAAAAACTGCAAGCATTTACATAATAATGTGTAATATCTACACACAATATACAAATATATAGCTTAATTCCATTTTGCATATATATCTACCTAGGTCTAGTAAGTGCATAGTTGTGAGATGTATTATAGTAATATTAACCAGAATCAAACTAGGGAAATAATCTAGTAGTCAGTACTCTCTTTTTTTTCAAAAGCAGTATAAAAAATTAATCAAATATGTTCCCCTTCCTAATAATTTCAGTGTATGATTTTTTATTGCTTCTGCTTCCCTGCACAAAGTCCCAAAAATAAAGCAATGGAATATCTGAAGAAATATTTTTGTTTTCTGTGTGCTCTTCTAGTCTGTTAGCTCTAATATACTGAAAGAATGGAAGTGATTAGACTTTGATACCTTGAAAAGTTTATAAGAAATGCATATCTAAAATTATATTTGCAGTTTAAAAAACTTCTGCAATTCTGAATTGATTTCTTTCTCCACTTTTCTTGATCCTCATCTCAGCTTTTCTTTTGCCTGACTTACCTATTCATCCCTGCTTTATTGACTTTGCACTGTTTCTCTTCCCATTTCATTCTGTTAAACTTCTACAATTCATGGGGATTATTTTTCCAAGGATTACAGACTTCTGACTTCAAACTCTTAAGTGTTGTGATGTGACTGCTACCGTTCTGTTCTGTTTTTACTCCTTGCAACTGTCTTGTTCATTTAGATCAGAGTGAACATACATTATATTGGGCTCTAGCAGTGAGTATTTTTTTGTGTGTGGGCCCTTAGACACTGCAGTAATAGGTATGACTGATAATGCTAATGGTAATAAAGACAAACTTTCAGGACAAAGATGGATGCTTTTGCTCTTCTGCAAAATAAAAGTCATTGAAAGGATTTTAAGTACTATGCCTGAGCAATGTGGTTTTTTACTGGCATTTGTCCTTATGCATGTGTAACTCCACGCTTGGCAATTAATTATATGGTCTAGTTTCCAGCTGTAGTGGCCAGAATATTTATCACCAGCAGCTACACAAAGAACTATACCATTTCAAGGGGAGTTTAGAACAGGCACCTGAAACATTTGATTGTGTTAAATGGCCAAGAACTATTTAGAAAGGTTCCCTGACCTTAGTTAAGTTTCCTCTACACATCCAAGTCAATTTTTTTGAACATTCTCAATTTCTATATAGATCCTCCCACCAAAGTAATGTTGTTGAGTTTATCAGCAAGACAAGAAGAGACAAAACTTTGAAGAGGCTGTGATAACATTATCTTGTGGGCATACTTTGGTTAGTTCAGGAAATTACAGATGTGAGCAATGTCACTGAATGGTGGGGTTTGTTACTTTATTGTTTCACATTATATGTGAGAAAGGCTCCTGATTTCAAAACCTAATGGAAACTCTTAAGTACTTAAACTGTTCTATTTAATCCAAAGCAATTTTGAAATTTTTTTTTTAAAAGTGTTTTTAAATATTAGGTAAGTTTCAAGGCAAAATAACTGAAATTTACCAAGAGTATTGAAAAAAAACTTCAGTTACATTTGTGTGTCTTCTTTGGTTCTAAGTGCAAAATTTTGGTCAATAGTTTCAGTGCAATAAAGAGAGTCAAGTTTTACATGAAAGAAGTGGATGGGATACAAAAAAATTATGAAACCATGGCACTTGCTATCCACAGTCATTTAGAACTAAAACAACTTTTCTTAAGGTTTTCGTGGGGAGGAGGGGAGAAGGCGAAGAAACAGTACAAAATTTTCAAGATTAAAATAAGTTTTTAAAGCAATGCTTAGATATTTTATTTACTGTAATAGGCAGGAAACAGCCTGTTCACAGCAGGGAGTTGACCCCTTTTTACACATAAACACAGTTTCTTCCACTGCTTTGCTGTACTTCAGGAACAAATGAATTTATGAATACAGTTTCTATTAGGCGGAAACCCAGGAAATTGGTGGTTATGGATTCTAGATACTAGACTGGTGGAGTGTTAATGATTAGTTACTTTTTACTGTGTATTACTCTGATAAAAAACATTTTCTCCAGGATCAGTAGCTAAGGTAAGCATCTGTCTTTTTTTTTTTCTTTTTAAAGTGTTATTGAAATTATAAAACCAAACTCCAGCAGAACTGCAAATTTAGTGGCTTTTTGCTGTTGTAATTGTGTGTTGTATTTCTCTAACAAATGCTTCTAGATAATTGCTGCATTTGTACTTTTACAGGTGGGCTGAAAATGAAATATAGAGTACTATTGCTGAAGAAGGTATAACAAAAGATATGAGCAATAAATTACTGTGTTTGCTTCAAGCATGTAAAAGGCAATGTTTTTTCCAAATGCTTTTTTCATTCAGCAGTTTTCTTGTGGACAAAATAAATTTTTACACAGTCAAAAGAATAGTCGTTGATCTGTTAGGCAAAGACTCTGGGGTTATGTGCTATCATGACCCCCCTTATATCCCATAGAATGGAAGCATTCCTCTCATGTAGGAAAAATAAAAGTTTTTCTTATTTGTTTTTGCACAATGTATGTTGTAGTTTTAAAATCTCCAGTTCAGTGCCATATTCAAGTTTGGGGAATGAGGAATGGCTTGTCATTTCTGCAGCTCTAAGCTGCTTCCTCAGCAAGTTCTCAAGCATCCACCAGCAAAATCATGTTACCACAGGTCACTGAAGAGGCTGCTCCTGACAGTATGTGTTATAACAGAGAGTCATCATTGTTGCAGCTGTAATTTTTATTAATATTACTCACAACCTGTAAATGCCAAGAGTAATTCAGGCCCAAACCCTTTGCTCACTCTCCTCCCCACAACTACTTCTCCCATTTTCCTGCCAGCTTGCTAATCTCCAGGGTTTCTTTGGAATACTGATCTGATAGAATAGAACCCCAAATGCAAGTATATTTATGTAACTTTGAAAGCCTTGTTGGTAGAGTATTTTTACTTTGTTTTGAAGTAATTTCTGCATTAGAAGAGCATCTTAATGTGATATTATTCTATTTGTTCCTTTTTATCACAAGCACTTCTTGCTTTCCCATGAACTCCAGAGTTTTATTTCATTGTCAATGTGATAATGTACTCTTTACAGTGTGATGAACGTTATATGAAGTATTTGTTGTGCTTTTCTGCTTGGTGCTCAAAATGTATTACTGTAAGCACTGAAAAAAATTAATGTTTTGCATGTCAGTATTTTCTTCTAAGCTGCATGAAAAAGTCTTGCTTTTCTAAGTGTATTTACACTGGTCAGGAATGGCAAGGGGAAGACTCCTACCTCACAGTAGTATTCCTCAGGAATTTTGTTCATTGGCAGAGATAGTTCCAGCATCCTTCTCCCAGTTCATCACTGTGTGAGACTCTCAGTTGTCAGTGGGCACATCTCAGCGGGTGCACTGGCTGCACTACCCCTCCAGGGCAGCTCTGTCCTTCTGGGAAGCTGGGGCAGAAGGCAGCATGGCAGAGTGGAGCAGGACTATGAAGTGTGCTGATGTAGAGGGTTTGTTTGCATGGGTAAGAGAGGACAAACAGAAGGCGCTGTATGCACTATGAATTTACTACAGACAATTTGGGATCAGCTGGGAAGACATGTAGGTGCACTAATGCAGACCTATGGCTCAAATATTAGACTGAGGCCGCTCTAAACACTTCAGTAGCTTCAGCATGGTAACTTGAGAATGTGTCATTGAGCTGGCTTGTTTCTGACAGATCAATGCATGGGTGAGAACAAACATCTATCTCTCTGCACCTCCCTATATGGAAATATCCAAGGACATCAGTGGACTTTAAATCTATGGTACATTAAAGCTAAACACCTCAGGTGAGACAGCAAAGTTTTCAGCATTACTGGGCACTCAATACTCCTCACCAACGGTGAAGAACCAAATCCTAATTCAAAATGGAAAGTGAAAATAGTTAATCCAAGCACAAAACAAAAGGTGCTGTCAGTTACATCCCAAAGCATCTTCTAGTGTTAACCTCTTACCTTCAAGTGACAATATATGAATTTCACTATTTTCATTTCAGGATAGCAAATTTACCTTCAGTGAGGCCAGGTGCAAATCTGTACTATAAAACCCAAATCATCCTTGAGATAAAAGCAGACTACAGAATTCAATTCTAATGGTTAGTTACTAACTGAAAGATTCCACTGCAAATTATTTTTGTTTTATAATTAAGGGACTTTTCCTAACTAACTCCTTTACTGCTACTTCTACAAACACTTCACATGTCCTGTTTTTTGACACAAATCATTCCACCCTTCGTGATGGCACAACTTCAGTCTTCATCAGACACATTAAGCTTCTGATAATGGGTTTCATAAATTACACATTACGACATGATGTAACTTTTGACCAGAAGGGATTGTAGTAATTAAAGCCTGATCTTTTGACCGTAGTATAGCATTAAATTTCCAATGGCAGAAAAATAGTTATTGAAAGCATAAAAAGCAAGAATAAACACTCAGCCTTTTTGTCATTATTTAACTACTCTAGTCACTGAACTGGTTCCATTTCTGTAAATACTACACTATATGACCTACCTTGACCAATACGTTTTACAAGCTGGAGTCATCCATTAAGCTTGTGAAATGACTTTGTCAATACAGCTTGTACAAAAAGCCAATAAGTAAAAAATGGTTCTCCTATGGGCTGTCTTAGCATTTCTTGCCATGATTAATGTAAGCAATTGTCTCAGTTTGACTCTTCAAGGAACCAAAAGCTAAACAGAAATAATGGTGCTAATTAAAGGCAAAGATATACTTGTATTTTATACCACTGTCTGGAGCTTACATGCAAAATATGTCTAATATGTGCCAGATTTACTGCAGTACCAAGAGACTTGGGAAGGTGATGATGGGGATACAAATATTAATGTCACTTACTGAAAGTGTCAAATGCAGAGTATGCTGGCAGTGCACGATACAGCAATGATGAATTTTCTTTGCCAAATATGATAGATAACAGTAGCCTAACCTTTTTAGCTTTCTATTCCAGTGGCTATGCCTGTACTTATGAGAAGTAGCTCAGACTAATAAAAGAACAGTCTGTCTCCAGAATTGACTTAACCACGACAATATTCACTAACTCTACATAACAAACTAATATGAATATCACGAACTCTGCTGCCTAAAATTGTCCAAGCAATTGTCTTCTCTGTTATTCTGCATTTTAAAAAGTCTCCCTCCAGTCTTTCACAGCCTCAAAACTTTTTGAAAGGAGACCTTTCATTAGTATTCAGATGATGTTGTGTTTGTAGGATGCTGCTGGCCAGCATCTCACTTCATTTAGTCCTGTTATTAGAGAGAGATTACTTCTTTTTAAAACAATTGAGGGTCATGGGAGAGAAAAGGACTCTAATAATCAAAATAGTCTCCAATAGAACATCATGCCTATTCTCTGCTAAAAATGGTCTTTCTATTATTAAATATAAACTATTCTGTCCTTCTAATCTAGAATTAATTTGTGCAATGTTTCTATTATTTATAATTTTCTGTGTCATCAGCTGCTCAGCAGATTAACAATACTTTTCTTTCTGAAAGTAATTATAATGGGAGAGCTTTTGTATTCATCAGACTTTTTAATGAGGTTATTAATACTTACATCTCATTACATCTGTTGAATCATAATTTAATTTTTAATTACTACATGCATTTGTGTGTTTTGTATATTTCTACATGTGCATGCTGATTATTGGAATTATTTATATCACAGAGCCTAAGAATTCATTTTAGACAACAAAACAGTTATTGTACAATTTTTTTTCAGTAGAATAAATATATTACAGACATTTGCTTCTTTTGGCTATTGATCAGAGAACTCTTTAATTCCTGTTCACTAAATTTGACATTTTATAACCCAATTCAAAACGTGTTGACGTCAATGTAGAAACATCCACCGATTTCAATGGCTGTTATGACAGGTCACTTGCAAGTTTTATTGCAATATATCTTTATTTCTTAAGAAAAAGAAAAATGTCTTTTAATACTATCAGAAATGAAGGACAAAAAGGAACAGTGGACAGTAAGAAGGATGCATAACCACTTCAAGTGAACTACTCTCAGAATGTGCAGAATTTGTATATGAGAGAATGAAATGTCACCTTGTTTTCCCAAGCCTAAAAGTCCGTTCAGCAAAGCTGGGGTACAAACAAGGAAGACACCAGGAAACCTGGAAAACATTTTGGTCTTGACCCAGTGAAGCACTCAAGTCCTTATCTTTCAGCATGAGAATGCTCCCACTTGGGCCAATGGACAACTCCACCCCGCATACCTGACTATTTGCTGCCTGGGTCCATGAAAGGAGTAGGAATTTAATAGTGAGCTCATGATTACAGGCATTATTAGGGCCATGATTAGAGTCAGCCTCTGGTCACAGGTACAACCTATTTTATATAAATTCTAAATTTCCACCACCTAAACTTAAAGACATTCTGACACTTCACTTCTTACAACATTGTGTTGAGCCACAGAAAGCTCAAAAATGTATGTTTTGAAATTGAGGAGGTGAATTGGGATGGGGTCTATTTTCACTAACTTCAGCCTTCTGGCATCTAGCCTATGTTAGTCATGAGAGAGAAGCTCTTCTAGGGGAATTCATATCAGCTGTATTTATTTTATTTTTAAATGGTGAGCCCAGAGACCCCCAAGGAACTGACAGTTCTCATGAGGGTGGCTGATGCAGCATGGGCAGGGCCAGAAGTAATGGCGGCCACCCCCCACTCCCTCAAAAGGCAGCCCTAGGGAGTGCTGCGGCCGGGAGTGCTGCGACCAGGCCAGGGAAACAGGGCATGGCACGTCAGCCAGGGCATGGCGCATCAGTCAGGCCATGGCATGGCAGTTTGTGTGGCAGTTCACGCAGAAGGGCATGCAGGGAGGGCACCTCTTAGGAGGGGGAGACCTGAAGCGCACAGAACCCAGCAACAGGGCACTGTCTATGGCCATCCGCGCCGGCGAAGGGCACCCATCCTACACGAACCTCAAGGCCATCTGAGAGCCAAGGCTGCAGCTCTGGCTGGGCAGCCTGCACCGTCTGCCCCAGTGGTGGCCGATGCTTCCACCCAGAGGGATCTGCTGAAGGGAGAGGCTGCGGTGCAGGCCTCAGACTGCAGAAGGTGCCCAGACCCTTCTTCTGGGGCAGGGACAGGCGGGGACCTGACTGAAAAATGTGTGCCCAGGTGGAGGAGCTCCTGCAGCAGGTGGCTGAGCTGCAGGAGGGGGTCAGAAGGCTGCGGAGCACCGGGGAGACTGAGAAGGAGATAGATAACTGATTCCAATTGCAGTCTGCAATGGATCCACAGCCCACAGCTAAACAGCCAACCCCCCCCACACACACACACAGAGGGAGGGGAGCCAAAGGTTTCTTTGGTTTTAAGTTAGGTTATGCACCTGTTTTTAGGGTTATAAACTCTTACTCCAGTTTTTATCATTGATAAAATCACCTTCCAGTCCCCCGGAAAAAAAAAAAACAACGTAATTACAAGGTAAGATTACTTAGTCTCCTAGGGATCTCTTCTGAAATTGTAATGCAGTAGGTTAGCTGTCTGAAAAGGCAAATAAGATTTAGAACAGTACAGAAATTAGAAATAAAGTAAAAGGAAAGTCTATGAACAGGAAATATGGAAAAACAACAGTGAGCTTCTTTTAATTAGAGGAATTGTGACCAGAAAGGAAATATTTTTGTTAGTGTTCTGTCTTGTAAGTAGTCTTACAAAATTTTCTGTAAGTAATATCAGCTCAAGGTAGACTGTCTCCTAGCAATTTAGTCTAAAGGAAAATGTTACATTAAAGTGAATGGAAAGCAAAGTCAAAAATAGTTAATCTGGTAGTACTGTGTTTGGATCAAATAACTGTCAGATAAGTTTTTAAACAATAATGTGCATTAAGTGATTGCTGTGGTTTTTAAATTATAATTTTATGCAAAATTTAAAGAAATTAACAAGCAGAGTAAAAGTCACAGACAATAAGTAGAAGGCAGTGTGATTCCAACCCTCAACCCTTGGATGTAACTGTCTAATGCTAATTAAAGCATCCTGATCCACAGTCATTTACACATTTATGATATCTAGAAACTCCAAAACTCTCCTAGCATTTAGAAGGAATAACAGTCCTGCAATCCTGTAATTTCTCTAAACATTTTTTGCCTTTGCCAGCTGCGTGACAAAATTAAACTTGTCAGTTGTAATTCTGCAATTGGCTTGACAGTACTCAGTTTGTTTAAGTGAATGTCCAGTTGGCTGATGACTTTTTATGAGAGAGTTGGTGGGTTCATCAGTATTTTAGTGTGGAGACAAAATATGAATTGACAAGAATAATGAGGGTATTGGAGTATTTTACCTTTTTAGTTGGGGAAGAAAGGTGATGCTACAAATTTCTGTCATACGTAGTGTCATTTATTCTTGCCAAACTGCTCTGTTAGAGAGCTCTCCATGTTTTTCTGGCACTGGAATAGAAAGTTCAGTGAATGTAAGCTATGCAATCTTTCAATTAATTGACAGGAAGGCACTTTTTTACCTGCAAGAAAATACAGATCTTTTTATCTTCATATGGGAAAAATAAATAGTCTGTCTATCAGTCAGCCTAACAAGCTACACCGCACACACTGACAGTACTGTCACACACTGAGTCTTTTGGGCTTAATTTCTAACATCGGTCACTGACTTAATGCAGGAGCTCTGACTGTGCTCCCCTGCAACTGCTGCCACTCCCTCGCTGCTCAACTGCTCCCAGATTTTGCTCTTCAGCACAGAATGGGATGCTTGTGCATGACATGCTGGGGCAGACAATGGGTGAAGAACCTTGTTGCCTCTGTCTACGTGTTGTTTTGCAGACAGCTGATCATGAACCTTATTTTTCACTCACTTGAACCTGAGTGAATGGTATTACTGTTGCTGAGCCTGAACTAATATGTTGAAATGCAAAGTGTATTAGCTCAATATTACATTACACGGAGTTATCTCACATCTGCCTGAAAACAGTGCAGATGACTTAAGGCTTTGAGGATTAGGATCTTACATTGTCACTAGGACAACCATTTGATCGCCAGTATTTTTCCCCACATCTGAGTTTAGTTGAGCCTTGGTTGTACGTGTAGCAGCCCTATGGAAAAACTTGCCTTCTGTTATCAAAGATAAAATTTCCCAGTAAAGTTTACATAGTGATAGAAAGATTGGCTTATAACAACCTTTCTGAAGAGAAGTCAATTTACGAGATCAGATTTTTTATGTTATTTATAACACACTGGATTTTAGCTTTCATTTTCATTCAGCAGACAGAAAAAAAAGCATATTAAAGAAAAATGACAAGAAATATTTTCTGGCCAGAACAGTTTCTTTTCCAGTGTTAGCACTTTTTAATTAGCTTAAAGATAAACCAAGTGGAGAAAATTGCTATTTAGAGTGACACATTTACAATGAATTTCTGCACTTGTCCAGCAGGTGGTTTTGTCTGTGACTGTGTGTAAAGATTTCCTGTCTTTTCTGGATTACATTCTACAGTGTTTATGGACACACAACTTGATTTTGCAGATGAAGAAAATGTAGTGTAAAGTCAAAGTAAGTGGATCATAAACTCTGTGAAGCAACAGTGGAGAATAGCTGTTTGTTTGTTTGTTTGTTTGTTTTTCCCCAAATGGAAGGTAATTAAAAGGACCTTTTTTGTTTTATAGTATATCTCTTGTTCTTATTATCCTGCAAAGTTGAATAAGTATTATCCCCATATTGGGTAGATTCTGATTTTTTTTTTAATTTTGCAAATTTGTCAAAAAAGGCTAGATTTGGAATTATCTTCCAAGCTGCCTTAGATTAGCTGCCTTTCTTCATCAACTAGGACCAGTAGTGTGTTTAACTTCCAGAGACAAGAAGGTTTGTACGGAGAGAAAGATCATTCTTCTGTGAGATATTTTTTGGAGAGGTTTGACACAGATTCTGAAGACAAGGGTGCAATAACTAGCAGAGGGTACCAGAAACCTCTTCACTCCAGTCCATTCTCCTGCTAATTTTCTGGGTTAGGGTCTAGGGTTGCCTATTTATGGAAGATTTTCCTCTATCATGTTTTCAAATTTTGGCAGTTCTGCACAAGAGAAGGTGGTTTTCAGACATCAGTTTCCAGGGTTACTCCCCAGGTGGGACAGGGAGGTAGGCAACTTTAAGTGTTGTCTCCATCCCATCAGCCTTCATTTATGATGAAACTCCTGCCCGGAACTGTAGAGGGCACCTCACACCACTAGCTTGGAGTAGATGTAGATGCATGTCTTTTACACAGCTAAAAGTGGAAAAGCTGATGCTCATCCAAGCTGCTGCTAATATTTCAGAACATCTAAATTTATAATGCATTAGGACCCAGTGAATTTAGTCATCTGCCCTGTAAGTGCACTTCTATGCAACGCCACTGCAGAAGAGACCTGTTTTGTATTTTCTTTTGTCAATCAGCCCTGCAACTGGCGAGAGATCAATGTTAGTGTTAACTGAAGTTCTTTGTTACTCAGAAACAATGAGCTCTGGTGCATTCTCTAGAAGAAAGTGTGATAAATATAACCACAATTAGCATATGATACTCCCAGATCAGTATCTTTAGGCATGCATTGAATGACGGAAGTTTCAGGGATTCTGATGAAAGATAGATATGATCAGTATCCTGCCACTGAAAGTTTTCAGGAAGGACTAGGCAAAAGATACAGATATACCATCTTCTGAACCCTAGCCTGAATTTTATCTTCTAGTTGCATGATTTAGGTAATCTGAGCTTTTTGTACTGTTTTGTCTGAGGTTTTAATATCCTCTAATAATAATTGTTTGAGGCTCAAAGCCTGTGAAGGTGAAAGTTGTGAAAAAACCTGTTATTCTCAATGGGAAAATTGTTTTAGGAAACAGTAATTTTTGATATTAACACAGAAGTAATAGTGAAATATTGGCCTTCTAATTCCTTCTTCTGTATTTAATCCAGTGTGACATTATTTCCCAAACTGGGAAGGAGTGAAGGGGAAGATGACAGAAAAATAGACATTTCCAAACATAAGACCTGCACATTTTTATCATGTATGTTTTTCAAAGTCACAGGAGAGACTTTAGGGATCCTACTGTAATGTTTAGTTTTCTGAGGACAAGGTCCAAAGAAAAAATATAGAAAAATACAGCATAGGCTACACTACCTTCCTCCTTCCTGCAAGCTTTCTGTGCAAAGCAACCAGATTACTTGACTGTCTCTCAGGATCCTGAGAATTAATTAATACTTGATTGGTTCTTTGAAGGAATAAAGTATAAAGTACTTCCATAGTTAATGCTGTAACTAAGTTTCCTTTTAAAGCGTATTATGGGTTTCTGTGTCCCTTTTTAATTATGTATCATAAATGCCAGATGTTCTGGGTGTACAAAGTGGCACTGATGTGGGGATAGAAGTAATGCTGTTTCAGTGACTTTAATGGTGCATTCCTATACTGAGAGCAATGCTGGGGATTTAGTAAATGCTGTAAATTAGAGCTGTTTGGCACTGGAATGCTGTAGTATAAAAGTTACCGTTAAGGGAATTTTCACTAAAGTTGTTGATGTAATTTTGTGCTTAACCATGTGCCTGGGCTTGATTATGATTCAGAGCACTAGAAGTGCACCAATCAATGTCATTGTGTTTTACCACTCACAGGCCCTTAGCTGCAGCAAAACTTAAAAGATCAAGCTTTCATTTGTAGGGGATTTTGTTTGCTTGTTTGTTTGTTGGTTTATTTGCTTGTTTTCAACTCTTAGTCTTACTTTTCTGCTTCATCATTTGTGTTAGACAGCCTGAAAAGATTCCTTTGGGGTGACTGTCTTCGTTGCTGTCGTTAATACTGGAAGAAACTCCTGCAGGAAATGAGGTGAGCCCCTCTGGAGTAGTGGAGACATAAGTGTCTAAAATAGTAAATTTGCTAAAAAAGACTTATGCTAAGGGACCTTTTCGTCTTGCTTCAGTTTGTACTAATGATACTGTTGTATCCCTCACCACCATGTTCTACAATATCTTTGTTTCTGTTTCTGTGTCTTCTCATCTCAATTCTTCCAGCCTGCTGAAATTCCTGCAGTAGTTTGTACTAAAGTTCAGCATCTTTGATGGTAAGGATCACCCTTTTTCCCATGTGTGCATACAGTGCTTAGCATAAAGGACTCTTAAAAATAAATAGATCCACACAGATCTTACCGCAACACAAGTAATATCAGCCCATTGAGTTTTCTATTAAGCTTCATTCTCACTAAGATATTCAAGTCTGTGAGAGATTAATTTTTATTGCTCCTTTTTCTTCTGATGTCCTTAAGAGAGTAATAATTGCTTTCCTTTTATGTAACGGTTGGGGACAACATACTTTTATTTTTTTTTTTGTTTCTGCTCTGCTGATAGGGTAAAGAATTTTCAAAATTAGGTTTATACTGTAGTGGATGAAGCATAGCCACACCCAGATTAACTCAACTGCATCTGATTTAGACTGAAAAGATCAATCTCCACACCATAGCACATGAAAATAGAAAAAGTGCAAAAGTGCCTATGTAAGAATTACAAAACATTACTGTTGATTAGCTGGCAAATTTCATAGTATAACTTATTTTCCCTTTGATAGTATATGACTTATTTTATAATGAAAGAGGTAAACAGCTTTGATAGAGACAGTAACAATTGAAAAGTTGTTGCTTCTAGTTTATTAAAAATTACTGTTGTTAACTCTAGATAATGCATGGTTATTTATTCACAGAGCTGTATTTCCTGTTAATATTTAGTTGGTAATCAGTAACATGGCAATCAAATGAATTTGCTTTTCAAGTAAAAGGACAGAATAAATGCTCAGATTCTCCAGCAAAGCTATAACATTTCTTTATTACCTGAGAAAGGAGCTTAAAGAAATCAGGATTATACAAAAGATAGTAATTAGGACTTACTAAGTCTGTCCTGCAGAATTATTAAAGATTCCCAGCAAACTACCAGCTATTTGTTTTAAGTGGAGAAAGCAATTACTGCTCCTTCATGGGGGCTGTTTCAGGACTGAAGCTTATGTATTTCTTTATTTTATTCCAAGTAAAACAAGCTGAAATTAGTGCAAATACTCTGACATTTTGATATTCTGTGGCAAACTATGATCTGCAAGTTCAGACCTGTCATTGCTCCCATCATGGGATGGGTATTGAAGCAATGGATTCCAGCTCTGACAGAGAGCACTCTGAGAGCAGATATACCTCTGCAGTGCAATGTTGTAACGTTTGGTATAGTTCTGAAGCTTGAAGCTTCTTGGAAAGTCATTTATAGTACATTAATGATCAGAAGGGTTTTGCTGGTTATGTTGTCGATTACCTTAGAAATAAGTTGCAGGCCTGAAATATCCGTTCACATGCACGTGCTCAGCATTGATTCTACTAAGTTTAAGTGTCAGAAAGAAAAACCTCAAGGCCAGATATTAGTTCAGCTATTCTGCAACAGGAAAAGAGTACTTAACTGTGTAGGAGACATCTCTGTGCAGAGTTCAGTCTTCTGTCCTCCTTTCTCCACACTACATTCTCCTTCCCTAAGAATATTTTTTTGGAAAGCTCATTTTAGTTATAAGGTACTTTTCTTTTCTTAAGAAGTGATTTTTGTAGAAAGCAGATTACTAGCTAGTTCTTAAAAAGACACCGAAAGTTTTTGGTTCCTGTTCTGATTCCAATCACTATGATTGCTCTTAATAGAGTACAACAAATCTAGAAGCTGCATTTATTTCTGCTTCCCTCATATGAGTTAAGTTATGGGTTGTCTGGAAAACCATATGGCCAGTGGCCAGGTATGACTATATTAAAGGAGGGGGAAATGCACCAAGAAAACATTTCTACCACAGTGATGGATTTAAAGATATGGTACCTGAATGATGAAAAATTACCATTAAAAATAACACCAGTTAAAAGCCCTGAATTGATTTAAAATCAGAACCACCTTGATTTACATCCTGGGCAAACACAAGGCTCGAGGAGGTTTCAAATAAAATCGTCAAATATTGAATGTTTTATTTTTAAATTAAATATCTCAAGTACAAAATCCCTTGATAGAAAATATAGAAATGTAGTTGTCAGAGAAGGAAAATCAGTATGTCAGGGAGGTGAGAAATTATATTGTCAGGCAACATAAGCTTGACAACTGTTGTCCTGAGCTGGCTTGTTAATGACAGCCAGAAAACACTGTATGCACTCAGCTGACAGAAATAAGAGGAAAGGATGTCCGTGAGACATCGACGCGATGCAAGAGATACCCTGAACCTAATGTGACTCATAATAGCCTTATTGTGAAGTTGATTCTCTTTGGCTGCACAGGGCCTTTAACTTATTTATGTCCGCAGATTACTTACATGTCTCTCAGATTATCTAATAAGAGAAACCTTGCACTGAAATAAAAAAAAAAATTAATTCCTTACTGCACACAAAAGCAACTATTTTTATGCTATTGCATATTATATTAATCTACTGATTTTCAGCTCTAAATCCACTTCCTACGTGACATGTATTCTCAGGGAAACATTCTCTTTTAAGATGAGTTTGTACTTGATGATGAAGAACTTCCCTGTAGTACTTCTGGAAGTTATTAAAAACATGCCTACCTTTAGTTTTAACAAAATTATATCTTTCATTTAATTATTGTGCTGTGCAAATTCCTGATTTAAAATATTTTGTGAAGGGAGAAAAGGTTTGCAGTATAAATTGGAAAGTAGAACAAGCATGTGTACAGCTACACATTTTCTGCTATCTCCTGAAAAAATGATGGGTTAAGCTTGGTGGTGGAGTGATACTTTTGGTGGGGATTTTTACAAATTTCAAGTAGTTCACTTTGCCAGCTAACTGAAATAAAAGCTCCAGCGAGTAAAAAATGTAAATGATCTGATGAACTGAAGGACAAGGATTAGCTTTTCAACTGCAAGGCTATTGTTTAGCATGGGCTATTTCCAAAGTCTCCAAAGTTCAAAGAAAATCATTGGGTATTCCATATTTGAGCTATCACATGGAAAATATATTTTTTTAAACACAGGATTGAAGGATGTGTAATGCTAAGAGCTGCATGGTATGGTGTGGCATGATAGGTAGGAGTGAAATTTAGAGTGCTGCGTGAGGGAATTAGTTGTACAATTCATGAAGTTGCAAAGTGTGTTTACAGTCTTATTACCTTTAAAAATCTATCCTGGGTTTTTGAAGAAGCTTTCTCCACCTAAGGAACTGCATTAGTGTTTTGAAACACAATGTTAAAGAACCATTATGAAGCTGAAAAGTTAGGAGTTAAGAAAAGTACAAATCATTAAAATTTTTCGGAGCTAGAGAAAGTAACTTAAAAAAAAAAACCAGACAACTTTTTCACATTTTTGTTGCAGTTCTAAAACTGAAACTAAAGGGAGGTAACAGCCTATACAATATTTGTAATGTCTGTATGCACTGTACCAGACCACGCTTGTGTGCCAGTCTGTCTTTCAGCTTATTTCACCTTAAAAGCCATCAGAATACTGTAGGTAAGACTGCTGATCTGAGGATGGTGTCTGCAAAAGTTTGTAGTATTTTTATTCTAGTCACTTTTTTTTTTTTTCCACAGACAGACAAACTCTTCATAGAGAAGCAACACAAAACATTTAAACTGTGGATTTTTTTTTTTTTTTTTTTTGAGTAGGGGTGTTAAAAGAGAAGAACTGCTCTTTAGTAGCTTGAAAAGGGGAAAATCCGGAGATTTCATTTTGCTTGTAATTTCTGTCAATAGTGGTGGAACTTATTTTGGTTAATTTTAATTAATAACAATTGGGAATCAAGTCCAAGTCAGTCTCTTCAGCTTCCAGTGCAACTGATGGGCAAAGATAAACGTTATCAGATGACAGTCCATGTTATCAAAACAGTCGTAGAAAATAGTTGCACCCATTCTGCTAGTGTTCTTGTTTCTCTGTATTGGCAAAGATAACTGGCTTAAGCAAGGTACCCAGCTCTTACATGACAACCTGAGTGAGGTGTATCCAGAGTGAATGAGAGTCACTTCAGCTGTGTTCAGACTGTGTATGAGATATGACTGTCATGGCTGCTGTGACAGCAAAACATGTGAGCAGAGATTTAAGAAATGTAGAGTTAGTATTACAGTGAGCTTCCACAGCCAGAGTGGCAGAGTAGCTGTGATGCCTAACTTAGGACCTTCAACTAGGCAGTTTGCAACTATTTTTCTGACTAGGATACACAATGTAGGTATCAAGTGCTCTGAACTCTTGATAATTTTATTGAACAGAAAACTATGACAAATTCATAATAGGGAGTCAGAAAACTGTCTCTGACACAGTTAGAGAGAGTAGTAGTAGTACCTTCCAGGCTGATGATTTATCATCTGTTCAGGAGCTTCTTTTTCAGTATGCAATACAGCATGCAAAATGAAAAAGGCATTCAAAAGAAAACAGATCAAGGAGTCTGGTAGGATTCCATTGCAATAAAGTATTAAAAAACTTTGTAATCTTGGCACATTGCTGAGTCAGTATGACACAGGTCTAGTAATTTGCATTCCTTGCAAACCAAACTAAAACCAAATGCAAATATTCATATTTCATATGTATCTAAGAATTTCTCTATCTACATAGGTAACAACATATAATTTAAAGCAGGGATGCAGAAAAGATATCAGTATTACATGGGTTGCTTTAAATTTACTGATATCTCTGTTGTATTCAGAAGGTCTTGGCTCTTTGCTTTCCTTCCACAACACAAGCATTATTATTCTATTACTACCACTTAATTCTTTGTATTCTAGCACTGGCTTTCCTTCTCTAGTATGTCTTCAGCCTAATTCAGTTGTATAGTGCTGTTCTTGTATTGTCAGCAGAGAGAATCACTCAGAACCATAGTTAGAGGAGTTGACAGCAGGTTTTTATCTTTGCTTTACTAAAGTGAAGCTTATTTAAGAGTAGCAACTCTGTAATATTAGTCAAGACTTTCAAATGAATTATTTTCTCTCGTGCCCAGTCCTCATTTTGCTGAGCATGTACAGCTTTATAACTCCAAAAACATGTTGTCCATAGCCAAAATTTTGCTTTTCAAGCCCATGCAATTTGTATGCTTCTTAATGATTTGTTCCTGTGTTGTCTGTGTTGGTAATGGACCTGCCATCTGATTCATCATGTTAGGTCTTTGCTACCAAATCATTCCACATGTGCTGATTGACTTGTTCTGTTTCACGTGCTCTGCTCTATCCTCTTCTCCCAGCTATGTTTTCTCCCAGACTTTTGCGCCTTTACTGCATCATTTTCTGATGCTTAGTCTGTGTTCTGTTGACTATTGTCTTACACGGTTGTGAGCAATTAAAATTCTCCTATGAAGGAAACTGGCCTTTGTGAAACTCCTGGGCTACAAGTACCCACTAAAACTGTGCAAGTATCATAACTTAATTTGGAAGAAGTTAATCGAATATGGCAATTGAATGCAATATGCAGCTGTAACTAACAAATATATCTGTTTTTTGAAAACAATGTATTTTAAAATGACTAGATGTCAAAATATATGTGTGAGGAGGTGTTTTCTTTTTGATTCATTTGAAACAAATGTGATGGTTTATTTCATTTGTTATGTTGGATTTTTAAGAAAGGCCTGACCTTGCAAGTTGCCTGTAGCGACAAACTCCTGTCGTCATGTGGAGACATGTTAACACCAGTGTGTCTCTGTCTGGCAGAAATCTACCCACTTGATTTAGTGCAGAAAGGCTCAGCATCGTAAAATCTTCAAGCTAAGATTTGTGCTTTTTACTTTCTTTAATAAAGAACCAAGCATATAAATTGTCCTGAATAAATAATAATGTCAATAACTGCAGAGGATTTTCATGAGCAAATCCTGCCTTTCCATTTTTAAAAATGTCACATCTGACACAATGTTATAGGTAGTAAAGGTTTGATTGAACATGCTAATCTAAGCAGACTGTGTTTGAGGGAATAGATTGTCTTTATATATTGTTCTCCACTTTGCCTAGCATTGTCTCTCTTTATGTATTAAACGAGCATTCTCTTTTCCCTCCTTATCTCTTTAATATCACACAGATTGCTCAAATAAATCTCAAATGTTCCTCTATTACATCTTGTTTACATCCTTTCTTGACAGATTTCTCACTGTTTTTGGAACTGGCAATATAATGAAAATGATAAGAGTCGTAAGAAACTAGAATAGAAGATAAAGGCAAAATTATAAAGAAAAAAATGAGAAAAAGTGGGGAGGGAGGGTAGGGCTTTTGGTTAGAGATGTTGAAAGATATATAAAAGGGCAAAAATCATCCAAACAAGATGCAATAGAGGAGATGAACTAAAAACATCAAGGGGTAATTCCTTGTTGTTCATTTGTACACAGAGCTGAAAGCTAAATAAGTCCTCAGCAGGCAGAGATCTGTTCATTGATGACAGGCATTTGTGCATCTCTGTTCACAAAAGATACAGCTTCAGACTTGCTAGCATTTGCCTGTGCTGGCACACAACAAGCAACAGGAAAACCAGCAAAATGGCTTGTGCAATTATGGTATTAATTTAAGCAGTTCATGGAGCAATCAAAATCAGTACAGCTTTTCAGAAAGATATTTCACCATCTTTTCCTCATACATAATTTAAAAAAAAAATCTTAAAATTTAAAAAGAAGTATCCAAAGCAAGATTGTCAATGACACCAAGCTGTGTGGTGTGGTGGACACGCTGGAGGGAAGGGATGCCATCCAGAGGGACCTGGACAGGCTTGAGAGGTGGGACAATGCAAACCTCATGAAATTTAACAAGGCCAAGTGCAAGGTCCTGCATGTGGCTCGAGGCAATCCCAAGCACAAATACAGGCTGGGCAGAGAGTGGATAGAGAGCAGCCCTGAGGAGAA
>NW_010112821.1:0-10629 GCF_000699245.1 Pterocles gutturalis | reverse complement strand
ATGCCAGGACAAGGGGTAATGGATTTAAAGTGGAAGAGGGCAGATTTAGACTAGATATTAGGAAGAAATTTTTCGCTGTGAGGGTGGTTAGGCACTGGAACAGATTGCCCAGGGAAGCTGTGGATGCCCCATCCCTGGAGGTGTTCAAGGCCAGGCTAGATGAGGCTTTGAGCAACCTGATCTAGTGGGAGGTGTCCCTGCCCATAGTAGGGGGGTTGGAACTAGATGATCTTTAAGGCCCTTTCCAGCCCTAGCCATTCTATGATTCTATGATTCTATAAGAGAACGAATACTGTGAAGAGAACATAAAACTCCATCTTGTGCAGAATGATTATGCACTTAATATTTTTGTTTCAGATGAAAAAAAAAATTATATTTGTGTCTTGGGAGTGGCTCTGGTTTGTGGAAACTTTCTTAAAAACATCAATTAAATACTCTAGAAGCAAAAATATCTTTCATACTCCTATTCCTATGGTAAGTATCTTGCAAGTGCCATGCCAACAGTCCCAGTGGACTTGCAGTTGACTCTGGTCTCAAACTGACAGAAGATTGGTGCCACCAGCTGAAATCAAAAGCCTATGTGGCCTAGCATCCTGCCTCTGATGGGGACCAACAGCAGATACCTTGCAAAGAATGTAAGAACAGAATAAACATAGAACATATAAAAAGCTTATCTTGGGGCTTTACCAAACACCAGAACTGTGGAGGTCAAGAATACCAAAGACATGTATCAGTTTTGTATTTTTAACAAATTTTGCTGGATTACTTTTCCACAAATTAATCTGTGACTAATGTACACCTCAGTTACTATGGATATCATTGGGCTGGAATCTGGTTCAAATTATGTTAAGAGATTTCTTGATCCATCACAATTTATTTAGTAGGTTAGAAGAACCTAGAGCACCAAGCAGTTTTGTATATTGATCTATAAAACAAAAAGCACAGAGCTGTATTTTTTTTTTCCTGGATAACATAATCTGGAGTATTTCAACCTTATCTCTGTTAGTCTTCTGAACAACGCTAATTTGTCAATATTCTTCTGTGCACAAACTTGTTAGTCACTTAGGTATAGCTGCCCCTTATTAGCTCCTAAATATCACACTAAGAACTGTGATTAACATATAGCAAGGCAACTGTTTTAATGTTCTTCATCTTAATTTTATTTCTATTTATTCAAAGGCTATTAAACTTCTCTTCAAAGCTATAATTTCAGGATTTGATTAATTTTTCTTTTTGCTGAAAGTTCTTAACATTTTCACAAAAATAAACCCCAAACCATTCTTCTCTGGGGAACATGGATAATTTAAAGAGGCAATTACCTCTTTAAACTTATTCTGTGAAATCTGATCCAACAGAGCAGTGGAATCCTTAACTGGAACTCCAGGGAGCAGGGTGTTATCCAAACAAGTCTTAATCTAGGCAACATCAATATTTGTTCTATTAAAAGCTTTCTGTGGATAATGTAACAAGGGAATATATCTAGGTTTTGGGTTGTTATTGTAATTTAATTATTGTGTTATTATTACATCTTAATGGCTAACTTACTTGCCAAAAAGTTTAAAAAATAGTAACAGAATTTGGAGATGTAAGCAGATCTGATCTTTTAAGTATATGCTTCAAAGCTCATCTACTACAGTGAAGTATCTTTATTAATGACTATATCACTTGTCTACCTCCTTTGCAAACCAGATGAATCCTACTTAGAATGCCAAATGCGAATGTTAAATTGCGTTCTCTCTTCTCCATATGTGCCCAGCACTGATGCTGCTAGCATGGTGTCTTTGATGATTCGGAATGAGTATGTTTAGAGTAGCTATGCTGCTGAAAGCATGAAAAACATATAATGATGTTTTGCTAGGATTATTCTCAGAATATTGCTGCTGACATTGACAACAGAAATGACTCCCAATAGGATAAGTTTACACTGTTGTTGATATATTTGCAGGTGTTTAATAGAAACCAAGTTGAAACAGATATAAACAGACTGTTCTACTTTCTGCACAGTGACATGACTTAGGAGAAAGAAAGCAGATATTCTGTTTTGTTTTGAAGCTACTAGAGTTACTAGAACTTTTGTTCTAGTAGTATTTCATTAATAAGACACCAAAAAGTTCAGGCGATGCAAATGATAGCACAGTCTCCCATTTTATTTTTATCCTTAAAATATAGTAGTAATAAAACCTGTCATAATTAATTCCAACACAGAATAATAAATAACAGAGACAAAAAAAGCCTTTACAAGAACGAGATCTTCTGGTCCTCTCTTGAGGCTTATTGTGGCGATTGCATCTGTGAGGTTAGTTTCATATTTCTTTTTATTGAGAGAGACAGGTTTTCCTTTTATATATATTTCTCTGATCTGTTGTTATTTTTTTATTTCTAAGTATCATGTCCCAGATTAATGAATTTGGTCCCAAGGAAACAAACTAAATATGGGCCAAAATCGTGTTAATATTTCATCCAGAACTGGAACGGTCCCTGAAATTTTTGCTGACCTCTAACTGGAACCAAACGGGAACATTTTTAGTCACAAATTAAATGAAGTTGGAACTAAAGAGAGAATGTTCCAGTTTAACTTCTTGCTCCCTATTTTTCTGTCAACTAGTGCTCAAGCTTACTTAAATGAACAAATTTCATAAAAAAGAAATCAGTGACAAAGCTGTGACCAAGGCTACAAAAGGAATTACTAGGAAGTCACATGTTGTGAGTTCATAACACATCAGCAATGACACAGTAATTTTAAGTTCTTGCAACAAAGAAGCACTGAGGTATGGTATTGATATGGTATGGTAGCTAAGCACAAATACAGGCTGGGAGGAGGAGGACTGGGAGCAGCCCTGAAGAGAAGGACTTGGGAGAGTTGTTTGAGCATGAGCCAGCAATGTGTGTTTGCAGCCCAGAAAGCCAACCATGTCCAGGACTGCATCAAAATAGCGAGACCTAGACAGGCTGGAGATTTGGGCGGGGAAAAATTTAATGCAATTTAACAAGAGCAAGTGTAGAGTCTTGCATCTGGGCAAGAACAACTCCAGGTACCAGTATAAGTTGGGCACTGACCTGTTGGAGAGTAGTGTAGGGGAGAGGGACCTGGGGGTCCTGGTGGACAGCAGGATGACCATGAGCCAGCGCTGTGCCCTCGTGGCCAAGAAGCCCAATGGCATCCTGGGGTGTATCAGAAGGGGGGTGGTCAGTAGGTCGAGAGAGGTTCTCCTCCCCCTCTACTCTGCCCTGGTGAGACCGCATCTGGAATATTGCGTCCAGTTCTGGGCCCCTCAGTTCAAGAGGGACAGAGAACTGCTGGAGGGAGTCCAGCGCAGAGCCACAAAGATGATGAAGGGAATGGA
This sequence comes from Pterocles gutturalis, assembly GCF_000699245.1. Lineage (NCBI taxonomy): Eukaryota > Metazoa > Chordata > Aves > Pterocliformes > Pteroclidae > Pterocles > Pterocles gutturalis. The sequence continues at coordinate 7,285 of NW_010112821.1, read as the reverse complement.
GCATCTCCCTTCTGAGGAAAGGCTGAGGGAGCTGGGTCTCTTTAGCCTGGAAAAGAGGAGACTGAGGGGTGACCTAATTAACGTTTATAAATATGTAAAGGGTGAGTGTCAGGAGGATGGAGCCAGGCTCTTCTCTGTGACATCTAGTGATAGGACAAGGGGCAATGGGTTCAAGCTGGAACATAGGAGGTTCCACTTGAATATGAGAAAAAACTTCTTCACGGTGACGGTGTCAGAACACTGGAACAGGCTTCCCAGAGAGGTTGTGGAGTCTCCTTCTCTGGAGACATTCAAAGCCCGCCTGGATGCGTTCCTGTGTGATCTGATCTAGGTGTTCCTGCTCCGGCAGGGGCATTGGACTAGATGATCTTTCGAGGTCCCTTCCAATCTCTAACATTCTGTGATTCTGTGATTCTGTGAAAATAAGCTCTGCTCTCGTGAGGCCCCACCTTGAGTATTGCATCCAGTTCTGGAGTTGTCAGCACAGAAAGGACATGGACCTGTTAGAGCAAGTCCAAAGGAGAGCCACAAAAATGATCAGAGGGCTGGAGCAACTCCCATATGGGTACAGGCTGAGAGAATTGAGGTTATCCAGCCTGGAGAAGAGAAGGCTCTAGGGAGACCTTCTAGCAGCCTTCCAGGACTTAAAGGGGGTGTACAGGCTATATGGGGTCCTGGGCAGCCTGCTCTAGTGGTTGGCAACCCCGTCCACAGTAGGGGGGTTGAAACTAGATGACCTTTGAGGTCCTTTTCAACCCAGACCATTCTATGATTCTATGATTATATGATACAGGAGAGATAGGGAAGGAGTCTTTATCAGGGATTATAGCAATGGGGAGAGGAGTAATGGTTTTAAGCTGAAAGAGGGTAGATTTAAAGTAGCTATTAGGAAGAAATTTTTTACAGTGAGGGTGGTGAGTCACTGGAACAGGTTGCCCAGAGAAGTGCCCCAACCCTGCAGGTGTTCAAGGCTGGGTTGGATGAGGCTTTGAGCAACCTGGTCAAGTGGAGGGTGTCCCTGCCCATGGCAGGGGGTGGGAACTCAGTGATCTTTAAGGTCCCTTCCAACCCAAACCATTTTATGGTTTTATGATATCAAAAAGGTAAGATGACTCACATTCACCACAGTTCTGGGTCATGGGCTAGCACAGCCAGATTATGGGGTGGCATGCTCAGGTAGTACCACCCTGACCGTTACTGTAGAACAGCTGACACAGCACTTGTTCACAGCATAGCTCACCTGAATGCTATGCCAGCTACTCCCTCAGGCACCATTCTCTCAGCTTCTTATTAGTAACATGGGAAAGCTAGGGAAATACTATTCTGAAGTGAAAACCATTAATTCATAGGCATTTTTCTGTAACTTAGTAACTTAGAAAATAGTTCAGTTTCTTCTCCTATGTTAAATCCAATATCTAAAGTATTGTCATTGATTGTTGGATGCTGTGTCATGGAAAAGAATCCAGCCCCTCCAATCCTAATGCAATAAACTGTGATAGGACATTTCTTAGGAGGGGGACTGTTACCTCTAAAGCTAGAAGTTTATTGCCTATTTTGCTAAGTAATCTGAAACCATTAGATCTCCTTAGTAGTACCCTAAATGGAGGATAAATAAAGCTGTTTTCTTAGCAAAGTTCTGTATGAGACAAGTACATGCTGATAAAATCTATTGTTCTGTGAATGGTTAATACTGACCATGATAGCAGCTTTTTAGTTTTAAAAGCAGCTCTACAGATGATTTTAGTAACTACTTTCCTGTGACTTACAGTAAAAGTAGAAACATCAATCACTTTACAGAATGACTACCTCTACTTTCATTTTCCTACCTTATTCCATAGCATTTTGCAGACACAATGCATCAGCAAATCTAAACAGCCTTTGTGTTTTCCACTACACTTTGGGGAGGGACTGCAGAAACCCAAGTTTTCTTATGCTGTTCTGATTTATACTGTCTGCATTGAAGAATTTATTTCAAAGAAACCTATGTCCAGAATAATTCCTGAGTGCTATGGGCTATAATGCGTATGTGTAAATTCACCTGAATCAAGAAAATCTTTCATCAGTCCTGGCTCCATCAAAGACAAAATTCCTAGAAATAAGGAGGATAAGTAGAAGAATTTAAAGCAGCTCTTCATGTTAGTGAAGTGGTAGATAATTTCAAGGTGGTTTTATTTTTTTATGATAACATTTACTAACAACTGCATTCTCAAATTAATTTGTTTGACTTAATCTGCTTGACTTAAATGGAAACTTTGTTATTGAAATGCAAATAACAATACACTCTAGGCAAAAATGAAACTTCTGCATTATATATTTTTAACAAAAGAATACAGATAATACTAACATTTCAGAAGTTTTTCACAGAAGTGTTTTAATGAATCTGAAATCAATTTAGGAACAAAACCTTAGGCACAAAATTAATACTTTTCAAGAGAAATTTATGGTAATGATGTGGCAGAATAGAAGTGGAAGACCCAATTCATCCCATCATCTGTGCTTTTAAGCAACATTCACTTATCCTAAGGGAGAAATTAGAAGAGCATCATAACTGAGTTGTGACTACAAAAATTGTATTGCAAAGTAATTTGTTTTGGTCACTTTAGGTTAAACGAAAGAAAAAATACAAAAGGAAGCATTCACTTACATTTTAGCCAAGTCAATGTACATGAATATATGAAAATACATTTTACCAACTACAAGGTGGAAAATGTTATAAGATACCGTTATTGCCAAAGAGTTTTTATGCTTGTTTGATGACCAACATTTGACAGACACCCCTAGACAAACACGAAACACATTTATAAACACTTATACTTTGAGAGATCTCTTTAAACCGCCATCAGAGCTGTGCTCACTGTGTTATGGAAAAATATAATTAATTTTGATGATAAAAATGCACGTGCACTTTACATAAATTAACTTTTAATCTAGGAGGGAAAAGCAGATGAGCATGACCAGAAAAACATGAGGAGTTAATTGAACCATAGTGGCTTGGTTAAAGACAAACTTAACAAAAGTAATGTCCATAAAATGGAAACAGTATAGCTGAAACAGAAGATGACGAGGTAAGATATTCAATTGCATTGCTCTCACATGCACCCTAGGGACTTAAGAGATAAGGAAGGGAGAAAAGATTTGTCGATAAGAAGATTCAAATAATTGCATTTGTGCTTAATATAAAGTGATGAAATGGATAGGTTTAAAGGATATGTCTATAAAGATGCCCAATGAGTATAAGGGCTAAGTGTCTATAAGCAAGGACTAAGAAACTGATGTTGTTAATTGTGGGTGCTCTGTTCCTGAGGCAGGAAAACAGTATACACAAAAATTAGATCTCCCACACACACTTTAAATGAAGACATTTGAATTTTTTTTCAAAGAACAAATAAATGTATCACATTTGGTAATGTAAGCTAAGAATTGCTATCTTCCAGCAGAGAAAGCAACTTCGACAGTAACGTGTGGATATAAAAAGATCCTTTCTTTAAATATGCTGAAATACACCATGCACCACTTGTTACAGCTGCCAAAAGGAAGCTGGAGTATCCCCTTTCCCAAGTATACACACTTTATTTTTCTATATAACTTATGATTTGTAAACTGAATATAAATTTCAGTGCACTTTGCTGATTGCAGCTGCCTACTTTGAAATATTTGTCAAATTTTAATGAAGTACAGGCCAGATCTAGGCAATCAATGTATTGATTTGATTTTTACAAAGTCTGCTTTTAGGCAAAATGTGGACTATATTAACCAGAGTAGAAGTTCAGGTGGGTATGGAGGATTTTAAACCACAACAGGAAGAGCATATTTCCGGAATCTCTTCCAGCCAGGTGGGGAGATTTCCAAGGTAGAAATTTCTTTACAAATATCAGGATAGTGATTCAGAAAAATGTGATAGAAGACACACTGCTCCTGTTTGAGACCTGAAAAATGTGAGAGTAGAGGAGTTTACACACCAGATTTATTTGAGTTAGCTCTGGCCTACTTGATAGCAATATCTGTCAAGGAGGGTATAATTCAGTGGGTGTGAGTTTAAATGCCTTGCAGTGAAGATTAGTTTCATGGCAACAGTCAGAGACTGGATGAGGGGTCATGCTTGAGACAAGAATCAATAATGAACCAAAGGCATTAATCCTTTTTTTCCGTGGTTGTGTAACATATGAGTGGGAGGTTATAAGTTTTATATGTAATGTAAGATCCAATATATTAAAAAGCTGACTTATTTGAACACAGTCCTCTGAGGTGGAAGATAGTGGCTTTCCTCACAGTAAGCTAATCATTGGAGAATAGTTTAGTTAAGGACTAAGTCAGTCAATAGGTGAAGACAGCCAAACCCCTAATTTTACATTGTCAAAACAAATGATCTTAACTTCTGCCAGCAGTAGTTCTTGCGTTTCAAGGGAGAACTCAGGGCAAGGCAACAGTGCAAGCTATGCCGGAGGTCAATTGGATATGGCTTGTCCATTTGCTAAGGGCTTGTGTTTGAGTGCCTGGAAGAAAGTTGCATATAAAAATAGCTGGAAAGGTATAGCAGGCTTTTCTTGGGGAAGAATGTCTATTACTAACTATCTCAGTTTTAGGAGAGATGCTGGAGCAGAGACATGAGAAGCTCAAGGTCCATTAGGCAGCTGTAGTGTGAACTGGGTTCTCAGTGAGAAAGCATTAGCCAAGCACCCTTGATGCTATATTTGTTACAGCATTAGCCTCCCGAAACTTTTTTTTTATTGCCTTAGGAAGGGAAATTTTATTTTAGTTATGTTATCAATATTATTCCTAGGGATAATTTGTCCCTAGAGGAATTCTATTTTCTGTGCATTTAACAAGTACTCTTAAATGTGTTATATTCCTTTATGTATTTCCCCCTTCACTGTGCGTGCAACTTCTGTTATTTAATTATAATCTGTGAGACTGATTAATATCCCATCTATCCTCTTCTTTCAGAATATGAATAGAAATGTTAAATTAGAATGGACTTAATACAAATTTCAGAGGTACAGGAGAGCTCTTCCATTTTAAATTACCTTACATTAACCACCTTAAAACCACGACTCATATTACAGTTTGCTCCACCAGCCTCATTTTATTTAATCCTATTGGTGTAATTGTGTGACACATTGTGTAAAAAGCTCTACCAAAATCAAGTTATACTCAGCTCAGTTCCATTTTTTAACTGATAATGTAATCTTTATTCAAAGGCATTCAAATTTCCTTTCTATATTCATACTTCAATGGTTTGCCCTGGCTATTATTCTTGACTTTGTTGTTAACCTTTGAACGCTCATAGATCTTCTTTCCTAAAATTTGTTTCAGTATTTTGTTAGGGAGAGAATTTCTCAATCTTTTCTTTGTTCTTTTCACTCTCTGCCTGATGCTCTTTCTTTCCCTTAGTGACTGTTTAATGCTTTTTGCCCTGTAATGAATTCTGCCTGGAGATATAGGAACCAAACCTCAGAGCAGACTTTGCACAGCTTCACAGAATTCAGTGAAAAGTGTTGACAAAACCCCCCATCATATGGAGTCCTGGAATAAAGAGTTTTAAAATATTATGCTGAGAAACACCCTGATTTCTGACCATGTTGCCAGCGTCCCTGTAATTTGTTCAGCAAACCAGCATAGAGGAGTATGTCTGCCCTGTCAGAGGGACAGCCTGACAATTGGCCTTATACAATATGGTAGAAAAAGAGTGACTTAATCTCTTCCAGAGACTCAGTTTAGCTGTCAGTCCACCAAAAGGTGTAACTTAGCATCATCCTCTCCAAGGGAATATGATGTGTAAACAGTCTGTTTTATAAGAAATCTGCAAATACAATTCCCAAATTAACTTTGATTTATTTGGGATTGCATTGTATGGAAAAGTAAACCCAGTCTTGTTTTCTTAGTTGTGTTCACTTGGAGGTTTCTCTTCCATCTCTGTCCCCAAGTCTAGAACACACTCTGTGTTCTGGGACTGTTTAGAGCATGATGGAGGCAAGACAGGATTTGCATTGCCTAGTTCTACTTTAAATATTCAACGTTGCTAAAAGTTAATCTAGTTTCTAAAAGTTGAAGGGTGTTTCATTGCATTGTTGTGTCCTTCAAAGTCCTTGAGAAACTACTGAGAATAAGGAGGTTAACAGTTTCAATTTTGTTTTAATGAGATATTGCAGTCTTGAAAAGCTGTAGAGATAACGAGAAAAACACTACAAAATAAATGAAAAAAAAGCAGAGATGTAACAGAGAATTAGGAGATACAAGACTCTTTACAAATGAAAGGCTCCGGGAATATGCTGTGGGAAATAAAATAAGGAACAGTGAAAGAGAAAGATCTCATCTTTATATTGCACGTTTCTATTTTTGTAAATCAGCGATCGTCATAAAAAAGCTGTATTCGGATCACCATCTGATTCTGAGATCAGATTATGGTAACACAAAGTGTAATGCTGTTCAGCAAGACTGGGTGAATGATTTAAAAATATGCTGAGCTGTTGCTGCATCGCTCTTCAAAGTGGAAGTCAGATTAGAGGTAGAAAGGAGGCTGTGCAACATTTGATTGTCCCAGGGTCACTGCAAGGAGCTTTCACAAGGCTGTCACTAGTTTGTGGTGAAGCCGGTGGTGTTCTGAAGCTCACGTTTGCGAATCAGATGATTGAGGAATGATGTGGCCTTTTCATTTGTTCTCCTAACTGTTTAAAATAAAGACCAAACAGCATGACACCAATTTTAAAAAATTTTTTTTGAAATGTTTGGGTTTATCTGCCTGTAAAACTGCACTTTTAAAAAGCTACAATCTTATTCTGAGATTGACATTACTTTTGTCTCTGCCCAACACCTGCTTCTGAGGAAACAAATACCACAAAACTTTTGAAAATCTCATATGAGAATGCTACAATTCTACAGTGAACTCAGGAGAAAAATCAGAAGAAAAATTAGAAGAAAAGTATTAAAATAACTGACATTCATTGTTATAGACCTAAAACCTGTCAGGATGATTTCTGTGTTTGTGTTTCTCAGACTGGTAGTGTAATCATTATATAATGTAAAATGCTTACACCTGTTCTTGGCACAGAGAACTGTTGTCCTACATAATTGTTTATGTTAATAAGCAAAATTGGTTTAAATTAAATTGTATTGCTTTAGATTTTTAATGCAAAATGCATTCTTCTACTGTAAGTTAAAAACTTCTGTTACTAATTTTACCTTTATGCTGGGCAGATTCTTTCTGCTTGCTCTAAGCCTGTAGAAGATTGTATTTTCTCAAAAGTCAGGTTCTCCCTTTGTGATGGCTTAGCCCTTGGCTGGGGGC
>NW_010112820.1:14603-25613 GCF_000699245.1 Pterocles gutturalis | reverse complement strand
CCTTAACCCAGTCTTCATCTACCAAGGCATTTTCTGCTGAGAATTTTCTTCCCATTAAAAAAAAAATAAAAATTGGTAATAGCTGGAGGCCACAGAGCTTTTCAGACAAAAAAAGCTTTATTTTGACAGATGAATTTTCTCACTCCTTTTCCTGTTTTCTCACCTGTCCCAGTGGTGGGGCAGTCCTATATAAGGGACTAGGCTTGATGCTCACTTCCCTTTGCGAGCACCTTGTACTATATTTATATACAGAAAAATAAATATATATTTGTGAAGAGGAAGGTAAACCTGGGTTAGGAGAACTTCTCCAGGGCCTGCCTTTAGCTCTGCCAGGCAATTCAGACGAAGCTGGACAGCAAGCCTTGATTTCTGGTAAGTGCCTGATCACTATCCAGGACAAAATGTCTGTGTTCCCTGCAGAGACCAGAGGTAAAGAATAAACCTGAAGATCTAGTGTACCCTGGCAGCCAGGAGGGCAAACTGCATCCTGGGGTTCATCAAACACAGCATAACCAGCCAGGCACGAGGGGAGATTATCCTCTGTTCAGGGTTGGTGCAGCCTCACCTTGAGTGCTGTGTGCGGTTCTGGGCCCCACAATTTAAGAAGGATGTGAAGGTCCTTGAATGCATCCCGAGGAGGGCAACAAAGCTGGTGAAAGGGTTGGAGGGAATGTCCTCTGAGGAGCAGCTAGGGACTTCAAGCTTGTCCTTGAAAAGGAGGCTGAGGGGTGACCTCATTGCTCTCTACAGCTTCCTGAGGAGGGGAGGTGGAGAGGGAGGTACTGATCTCTTCTCCCTGGTACCCAGCGACTGGACGTGTGGGAGTGTCTCAAATCTGTGCCAGGGAAGGTTTAGACTGGACATTAGGAAGCATTTCTTTGCCAAGAGAGTGATCAGCCACTGGAACAGGCTTCCTAAAGAGGTAGGCGATGCCCCAAACCTCTCAGTGTTTAAGAGGCATTTGGATGATACCCTTATGACGTGTTTTAACATGTTCAGCCCTGAATTGTTCAGGCAGTTGGACTAGATGATCGTTGTAGGCCCCTTCCAACTGAAATATTCTATTCTACTTCTCCCCTTCCCTTCAGACACATTGAGCTGAAATCATATCATAGAATCATGGCCTGGGTTGAAAAGGACCTTAAAGATCATCTGGTTTCAACCCCCCTGCTGTGGGCAGGGTTGCCAACCACTAGAGCAGGCTGCCCAGGGCCCCATCCAGCCTGGCCTTGAATGCCTTCAGGGGGGCCATCCACAGCTTCTCTGGGCAACCTGTGCCAGTGCCTCACCACCCTCTGAGTGAAAAATTTCCTCCTAATATCTAACCTAAATCTGTTAGTTTAAAACCGTTCCCCCTCATCCTGTCACTATCAACCCCTGTAAATAGTTGCTCCCCCTCCTGTTTATAGGCTCCCTTCAAGTACTGGAAGGCCGCAATGAGGTCTCCCCGGAGCCTTCTCTTCTCCAAGCTAAACAAGCCCAGTTCCCTCCCTTCATAGGAGGGGTGCTCCAGCCCTCTGATCATCTTTGTGACCCTCCTCTGGACTTGTTCCAAGAGCTCCACGTTTCTTTTGTGCTGGGGGCCCCAGGCCTGGACACAATACCCCAGATGGGATCTCACAAGAGCCGAGTAGAGGGGCACAATCACCTCCCTCTCCCTGCTGACCACCCCTTTCTTAATGCAGCCCAGGACATAGTTGGCTTTGCGGGCTGCAAGTGCACACTGCTCGATCATGTCCAGCTTTTCGTCCACCAGGACCCCCAAGTCCTTCTCTGCAGGGCTGCTCTCAAGGAGTTCTTCTCCCAGTCTGTACAAGTACCTGGGATTGCCCTGGCCCAAGTGCAACACCTTGCTCTTGGCCTTGTTGAACCTCATTAGATTCTCCTGGGCCCACTCCTCCAGCCTGTCCAGGTCCCTCTGGATAGCATCCCTTCCCTCTGTTGTATTGACTGCACCACTAAGCTTGGTGTCCCAATATCCCCCAATGCTTTAGGATTTATCTGAGAGTTAGTTATTAGTTTCATCTTCCTCCTTACACTCCTGCAAAATAGAAACCAGCAAACCCCCTAGACTTATTCCCCTCTCTCATAAGCAAATTTGAAGCTCTGGGGGAAAAATTGTCAGAAATAGAGCTTTCAGCCAGACCTCACCATGTTTATGCTGAAGCAGTCTATTCCAAGACTGCAGAAAGTGTTGTTGACTGATTTATTAGTATAGATCAGCTTGGCTGTCATTCAATGGCTCCAGTCTGCCTGGGTGCTGTGTCTGAGATGACCAAACTGACCTTAAGCTGGAGGATGAGTCAGAAAGCAGGGCGCGGATTTGCGTGGCTTACAGCTGAGAGTCCAAGCAGGGGCGGGTCTTACAGGGAATTGAAACCAACTTGTACAAACTGAAATTCCCTAGCCTTAGCTGCAATACTCCTTCCTGACAAGGCAAGGAACTCCTGAAGCAATGTCTGGGGTTGGAGGATGGAGGGAAGGCAGTAGGTACAGGATGGCAGATACCTCCAGTACCCCATTTTCCTCTCGAGGTTACCTCTGGGATGGCAACAATAAAGCAGAGGAGGCTGAAAACCCTCAGCAGCTGACAACACCTGTAGAGGAGCGAAGTGGCCAAGCATCAGCCTACCAACAACAGCAAGAGCAGCAGTAAGTAACAAGGAGCCTGACTGAGATGGTGTTATGTGTATCAGGTCCCTGTTCTCCACCTTGCTTGAGGTGTGCACCTTCAGTGGCAGAAATACTTTATAGAGAGCCTGTAAGTGGGACTTCGCACACAAGGAGTTTGTCCTCCTGCTCTCAGAGCCACCTGCAGTCAGCCTGAAGCCTACTTACGAATGATGCTTCCTGCATGGGACCTGAACTGTTCTGGCAGACTTTGTGATGGCGTGGCTTACACCTCATGAGATAGCAGTGGCTGGTTCTGTACGTTTGGTGTTGCCGTATGTGGTGTCAGTTTCTTGGCATCTTTTTTCAAAGTGAAATTTCAAATCTGGTGCTAGCTCTGTGTTTTCTGTCTCCTAATATTTCATTCTGGAAAGTCTAAAAATACTTCCTTTGGCTTAAGAGATGGATATAGGCTGTATTCCAGCACTAATCTGAAGGCATTCCAGGACACAGAAAAGCTTCCAACAACTTCATGCTGACAAAAGTAAAGCCAGAGCTTCAGCTCTCAGTTTTATTTTAGGTTTCACTGAGGTCTCTACTGAATCCATCTCTGGTTTTCCAGTGACAATTCTTAGATAGTTGGTATAAACTCTAACTTGCAGATACAATACAGAATAGAAACTGAGAGTAGCGTGTGTGTATTTTATGCATGTGCTTAATATATATATGCTTAGCTGACCAAAGTGACTTGTTTACAGTCTTTTTCTCCAAGTGTGCTTTTTCTGAGCTGTTAGTAACAGTGCATGTAATGCTGTTATTATTACGTGCTGAGTTTGCTTAGCTTGTCTTTTTTTCCCTCACCTTTCAACGTGCAGCTGAGGGAAACTGAAGGCTGTTTCAGTTTCCTTTCCCTTCTTTCTGGATGAATAAGGTGGAGCCGAACTGTGAGAGGTGGCAGGCTGCTGATCGCAAGCAGCAATCAGCAGCTTTCCATTGTAACCCATAATTGCTTGCCTACTAGGTATTAATGATACGGGGACTATTAAGAGCTGGGTAGCTTTGAAGTCTGTCAGCGCTTTAATGACTGACTTTCAGGAGAGCAACCATTCCTGAGTTACAGTCTATATTTATTTTCTTCCACTTGCAACCATGAAAGACCCTCTGTCTTGCCTGTCCTCACCCTGGCATACATCCACAGTACAGTGAGAGAAGCCCTGGTTAGCTTACATACTTGTGCTATGTGCATTTTTTTCTTTTTTTTTTCCCTTCTTTTTTTTTTTTTGGTGGGGGGGAAGGGGGTAGGAATAGTGGGAGTTTTTGCTCGGATTTAGTCTGGGTTACAAAACCCCTTGGGTATAGGTTAGGTAAATACTTAATCAGGTAGTTGACCTGAGCTCCCTGCAGAATTTAAGGTAGAGCAAGTATATTCACACAGATTATCACCAGATGATGAAATCCCCCTTAAAGCTTTTGGGGAAGAATAATTTAAAGCCCTGTTCCTTTTTTCATCTTTGTACGACGCTTGCAGAGAGAAAGCTTTTGTGCATCTACTGCAAGGGCTGTGCACTTAATATTTTTTGCTATGTGATAGGGAAGATTCTCTCTCTGTCTTCATAAAGCTGTAACAAAGAATTCATTCCTAGGCCTAGAGCACACAAATTAAAGTCTGCATTAGTATGTAGTTAGTGAGGAGGAGGGACGTGGGAAAGGCAGGCTCAAACATTAACCATGTAAAATGAATGGGAAACAAATACTCAAAAGAAATGAACCAGGCTGAGGTTTGCTCCCTTCCCTTGAGGAGGGGTATGCTAGCCATCAGTTTGAAGGAGATGAAGCCACTTAAACTGTGGTTTTCTTAATTAGCCCAGATTAAAGTGGTAGAAGGTCTCTGAAATGCTGAAGCAGAAAAGGGGAGGTCTATTCTTAAAACAAAAAATAACTGTTACATTCATTGTTATATCTTTTTTTCTGTTATTCCAAGTTATGTTTCAAGAAAGGTCTCAGACTAAAATACCATTTCAGCAATGATAAAGCTGACTCGGCCTTTTAACCGTCAATCCTTCTGAACACAATCCTTAAAACTGAAATACTGGGACGCTCTCAGAATAGCCCAGGTTTTCAGGCTCTAGTATAACCAGGGTTGAACAGAGCAGTTTCAGAGCTAAAGTCACAGACATCCAGTAGAAGAAAAAATGCACAGACTAGCATTAACCTAGAAGGCTTTCTGGAATATGCGTAGCAGAGGGAACATGAGGGGCTCAGGTGGGATACCTCTGTGCCAAGGAGTGGCTCTACTCCAGCTTGTGTGCTGCTTGCTATTTTCTGGAAACAGCCAGGCCATGGTTTTGCTGCCAGCAAAGCAGGAGTTGGGTTCTCTGTTGAAGCCTCAGAGTACGTGTGCGAGTTGTTTCCATGCAAACTCTCCATCTCAGGCTGTGCTTCAGAGCAGTTGGGAGTGGGAAAACACCTTAGCAGCATCTTGGGGTGAGATCAGATGACCTTTCATGTAGAGTGGACACATGAAATATGTGTAGGACATGGCATGTTGTAGTCTCATCTAGTCTAGTTAATATTCAAACTTGACTATTAAAAAGTACAAGGTGGGCAACTGGTATTAGACTGTAATTTTTTTGCTGCTGTGGAAAAGCCCTTAAACACTATGTTGAGGCTGAGAAGTGATAATAAAATGCTCCTAATTAAGTTAAGAAAAATACTTGTTCAAATACAAAATTGAAATTAAACTTTGCAGATCCCCCTCCAGTTATATATAGGATGTGGTTTCAGACCATGAAGAAAAAAATCACCACAATGACAAGTGCTTGAAACTGCTTATAATAATAAGCTTGCATTTAAGTTACTTCACTTTGTCTGGTAAGTGCCATGAAATTAACTTGTAGAAAGTGAATTCCCAAATTGCCCCTGTTCACATCTATTCAGAAACAAAAGTCTGTACAGAAGAAAAGGTGGAGGAAAGTGGGGAAATTAAAGGCTGAAATGTAGCTAGTGCCTGAAAAAGAAAATGCTGCCCCCAATCAGCAGTCTGTCCTTGGTACCTTTAAAGCTGGCAAGAATAATATTGGTTCTTGTAAAATCCATTAAAAAATCAAATTCAAAATAATAAAATCTGAAGCTATATTGTCGCACAGCTGGTAGCAGTCCCTCATCGTTTTATGTGAAAGGCGAACAGAGTTTCTAGAATGCTTGACTCGCAAATTGTATTCTTTGACTGCAGGAGCCAAATCCATCAGGGTTTTCTTTCCTTCCTTTCCCAATACTCATCCTGAATTTAAAAAAGATAGAATATCCATAGTGCTGTAAGACCTCTCAGTTTTTTGCTGATAGAGTATACTTAGCAGTACTGAAAATTTTATTTTCTTTCGCAATCTGAAATTTTTTTAAAAAAACACTGAATTAGTCTGTTAAACTGGAGATGGATGTTTAGCAAAATGCATGCTTTTCCCACTGCCCTGCCACTTGTGGGAGGGCCAGAAGGGTAATTTGAATTATGGACCATTTGTTTAGAGTTGAGCTCTGCATTTGCTGCACAGGAGAAATCTCCCAACTTTCTGTCTTTTCAGGCTGATGGACTAATCTTTACAGCCCAGCAGGGCAACTCAGAGATGCCCGGCTTTGATGTGGTCTGTAGCTAGCCAAATGTTTTGTGTCTGAGTCTGTGTAAAGGATAACTGTGCAGCACGATTTCTGTTGCTCTGGATGATGGGGGGTTGCTGTGTTCCTCATAATGTGCGTGCATGGGGGGGAAGGAAGTCCTTTTAACTACTGCATCAGAAGGCTTTATTGGAAGAGCTTAGTTTGCACAAGCCCTGACATGTTCCCCTGATGCATAGCTTGATGAGGGGCTGTGGTGACACGATGAATAAGGAACAAACATATGGGAGGATACTCTGGGCAGGGGCAATAAAAGGACAACAAATACTGTGGTGCAGAGGCAAAGGAGGAGGAAATATATTGTTGAAGGGGAAGGGGGGGAAGCAGAGATGAACACGCCACTAACTTAGGTCTTCATCTTCATGTGAAACAGCATCTGACCTGCTCAGGTTTCCAAGCACGCTAGCAAGCCTGACTGGCAGCACACGGCTGCCTCTGCAGGGAGTAGCTGGGCTCAGTGCTGGCATTGCCAAGCCCAGTGCCTGGCCTGCCCGTGGATAGATGCTCTGTGCTCCTCATGGCTAGTGACTACCAGGTGCTCCAGCTGGCTCTGGTGCGCTCACTGTGTCCCTGGCGCTGTGCTGCGCTGAGGTAACTAAGCTGCTTTGGGACCTGGGGACAGCATAATCATAGCTACGTCTGACTTCTTTGCTGGGTCCAGTGGTAGCCTGCCGCACTGCCGCAGCGAACTCCCTGCCTTTGGTGTAGCCTGCCCGCAAGCAGTTCCTGTTTTCAGGGAAGAGAACTGTGCTGTGAGCCGAGTTTGGGCTGAGAGCTACCCCTTGTCTCACTGATTTGATCCATCATTGTGACAATTTCCTTGGAGCTTTCCTTGGAGAGGGTGGATGAGATCTTCCAGCACCGATGTGATTACTGCATCAAACGAGGTGCTGGCTGAAGCATCTGCTGTTGTTTCCACTTTGCAGTTGCATGCTGAGCCCAAACCAAGCTGCTGCATCTGAGCCCCATCTTAACTCCTGGAAATTCAGTTCTAAGTTTCAGTTTTACTCTTTGGACCAAATTTTAATTTTAGGAACTTCTCTACAAGCTTCCTGCACGTGGTCAAGGCAATCCCAAGCACAAATACAGTCTGGGTGGAGAATGGGTAGAGAGCAGCCCTGGGGAGAAGGACTTGGGGGTATTGGTGGATGAGAAGCTGAACATGAGCCGCCAGTGTGCTCTTGCAGCCCAGAAAGCCAACCGTGTCCTGGGCTGCATCAAAAGAAGCATTAGCAGCAGGTCGAAGGAGGTGATTCTCCCCCTCTACTCTGCTCTCGTGAGACCCCACCTGGAGTACTGTGTTCAGATGTGGGGCCTCCAACATAAAAAATACCTGGACCTGTTGGAGTCAGTCCAGAGGAGGACCATGAAATGATCAGAGGGCTGGAGCACCTCTCCTATGAGAACAGGCTGAGAGAATTGGGGTTGTTCAGCCTGGAGAAAAGAAGGCTCTGAGGAGACCTAGTAGCACCCTACCAGTACCTGAAGGGGACCTACAGGAGAGATGGGGAGGCACTCTTCATCAGGGAGTGTAGTGATAGGGTGAGGGGTAACAGTTTTAAGCTGAAAGAGGGTAGATTTAAACTAGACATTAGGAAGAAATTTTTCACTGTGAGGGTGGTGAGTCACTGGAACAGGTTGCCCAGAGAAGCTGTGGATGCCCCATCCCTGGAGGTGTTCAAGGCTTGGTTGGATGGGGCTTTGAGCAACCTGGTCTAGTGGAGGGTGTCCCTGCCCATGGCAGGGGGGTTGGAACTTGATGATCTTTAAGGTCCTTTCCAACCCAAACCATTCTATGATTCTATGATTCTGGGCACCGGAGAGTTGAGATTTGGGTGCCAACAGCATAACTGCAGGTCTGTTGCTTTCCTGCTTGTTTCTGGTATGTACCTTCTCCTGGGCCTCTCTCTGCTGCTGTTTTCCTTCTCCCTCTTTCCTCCTGCAAGTTCACTTCTGCAGGATTTAACTCATTGTTTTGTCTTAAGTCCTCACTATGGCAAAAATGTTGGCCATTTAATGAAAGCTTTATCTAACCAGAGGGACCAGATTCAGAAGTTACCCTGGCTTAATAAGCTTCCAGACATCAGCTGAACTGTGGTAATTAAGTGCACTCCTAGCCTGTGGCAAACACAGGGCAAAATCCATGAACATAGACTTTTGATAATAAACATTTTCTGCTAAAGGAGTTTATTTTCTGCCTCTTGTGTTAAGAGCATACAAGCAGCTAGGATGAATCAGTGTATAATGTCAGTCCCCACAGTAATTCACTTTTTGTCTCTGAGCTGTAAACTGGTAAGATGCTGCCACTGATAAAGATGGAAAGCCAGAGCCCCAAGCCTGCATGCAAGGTTTGTACACCCTCCCAGAGCTCTGCTTACAGCACCGCCAGGGCACAGATCATATTGCTCAACTGAAGTCTAGAACTGTGTCTGTTGGTTATTGCTATCATCAGGCCATGTGCGCATTGTGAAATAGGGATACCTACAGGACACTTGTTGTCTGCATGCTGGGATTTGGCATCTTGTAGCCCACTGATTTGTCAGCTTCTGTGGTGCTTAGCAGCATATGGCTACTCCATCAGGAATGGAAGCCTTGGTGAAAATAACATTTTGTGGTGGCATTGACTTCTCTTAAACAATTCCTGATAATTCATAGAATAATAGAATTGTTTGGGTTGGAAGGAACCTTAAAAATAATTTAGTTCTGACCCTCTTGCCATGGGCAGGGACCCCTTCCACTAGACCAGGTTGCTCAAACCTGATCCACCCTGGCCTTGAACCCCTCCAGGGGTGGGGCATCCTCAGTTTCTCTGGGCAGCCTCTTCCAGTGTCTCACCACCCTCACAGTAAAAAATTTCTTCCCAATATCTAGTCTAAATTTACCCTCTTTCAGCTTAAAACTGTTACCCTGTTACCCCTCATCATATCACTACAGTCCTCAATTGCCTCCCCAGTTGAATGCAAAGTTTAGCTTAGCATATCTTTGAAGGAGATTCAACTATTGTCTTTGGCAGTTTGCTCTCTTTTCGCTTTTAAATTCAGTCTTAATATATTATTTAATGCAGTATCCAGGTTGGATGAGGCTCTGAGCAATCTGGTCTAGTGGAAGGTGTCCCTGCCCATGGCAGGGGGCTTGGAACTAGGTGATCTTTAAGGTCACTTCCAACCTTAATGATTCTATGATTCTGTGATTCTATTATTTCACCCATATCTTCCCTTGACTCCTTCCTCCAGACTGAACCTGCCCAGATCTTTTTCTCAATCTTTAGTTATTTGTGTTGGTCTCCAATTGCACTCTTCTTGGGTTCTGTCTCTTACAGAGGGCACATGTTCAGCAAAGCGAAATATTTAGCTTTCAGCTTTGTAGCATTCATGTACAAATGCACCCACAGTATAAAACTCAGTGGAACTGGAAATAGTTTATAACAGCCATTACTTTTGTAACTCTTTAAACTATTTCACACTTCATTTGGAAAGCTCCCCAGTGGTAGATGGCTGGAGCAGGCTTGAGGAAAAACTGAACTGTGCAAAAAACATTATTGGTGAATGGCTGGTCTTATGTGTTTTTTCAATTTTAGAAATAAACTATTTATACAAACCTGAAAGAAAATGTAACAAAGGATTCTATGGTCTGTACCCTGAAAGCATTGAAGAGGTGTCATTGAGTTAGATGAGTAGAGTTACATGCAGGATTCAGAATTTAAGATTGTAGACGTGGTGTTCTCTGTTGCTGATCACTCAAGCTGTAAACTGTCTTTACAGATTTTCTATGACTGTATTGCATGTATCTCCTGATTGAAATGTTTCTATATCTATCTATTTATATGTAGTTATAGAGGTGTTTTTCTTCCCACTACAGTGGTATTTGATGTCTGTCTTTTTGAAAAATCATATGAGGTTGCTTTTTGTTTTTACTTAAATAGATACATCCTCTTACTGGGTTATATCTTTCTTGCTCTCACTAATATCTGTTCAGTCTGTGTAATTAGTCAATGCATTGCCATCTTCTGTGGAGAAAATAAACCAAGGAAAATCTCATCAAGATTAATATGATCTATAAAGTAGAAGAAGATTTGTTTCTCTTTTTCAAAGAGCTATAACCTGAGTAAGATGTTCTCCCCTCATCCCCCGGTGACTTCTGTATTTTTATTTATAAAACAACCCAACATCAAAAGTAGGCTTAAGTCATATAGCAATAAGAATCATTATTAGGGAACCAGAAAAGTTAAATTATTTATCATGTTTTCTGGTTCTGGATTTTGAAGTACTTCATATATTAGTATAAAGTACAAAAAGTCTGCACATCCCTGATAGCTTCAAATCTTTCCATTTCCCTTAATTGCTACACAGGTAAGTAGGATAATTTGCTCCAGACTTATGGCTACTGTGGCAACTCAGAAACTGACTGGAATATTAAAATGACAGGCTATAGCGGGTTTTATAAGCTTTACTGGATCAGCGGTTTTGGCTGAACATAGACATGACATGCAATATCCTGCAAACTGGCTAAAAACACGAGGTGAAAGCTGGTGGGGGGTTTTTGCATTAACTTTCTTTCCTTCAAAACAAATCTCAAGAAAATAAGGGACTCTAGGTGCGGATTTTAATTTTAGCATTAGAACTGGCAGGGCAGGTGGAGTCTCTCAGGCAACAGTTCATCTGGTGCCTCTCTTGAAAAGCAAGGACCAGCTCATACCCTGACTTTCACCAACCCCACAAGAAGCTTACTGTG
>NW_010112820.1:13814-14578 GCF_000699245.1 Pterocles gutturalis | reverse complement strand
CCCAGTACCTAAAGCTACACTTTTACTTATCGATCTTTCCAGAGACCAAGGTGAACACTATAAAATTAGATAAATGCACTCGGGCTTTTTTGTTGTTTGTTTGTTAAGCTGGACTAAAACAAAGCATGTGATATAGGGACTAGGTAAAAGACAACCAACAGTTGGTATCCTGTTCTCCCTTTTCCTCCCCCACTGGCGACTTGACATCCTCATTTTATTTTAACTTTGCCTTTATTTCAATAACATGGAAATCAAATTGGCTTTTAAGCAAGATCTCTTTTAACCACAATGACTCTTACACTGCTCTTTGGAAAACAGAGGAGAGCTTTCCCTGGCGTTAAGTGTAGTGTCACCTCTCCCCCTTCCTTAAACTGATTGACCTTTGCTGTACTTCATGTGCTGTCCTTCTGAGCTCTTGGATAATGACCATGGTCAGATGTCAGAAAAGTGGCTTCCACCTGGCCTCCTGGACTATGAGCCTTCCAGCCAAAAAAAGCAGAAGCAGATAAAGGAAATGATTCATGGTAAAAGGGCTAAATTTTATATTGGGATTTCTCATCCTGATCTCTGCAGAGACATCTCTGTGCAGATACACAGAGGTCCATGCTTACTTTTAAATTTGATTCCTAATTTTAAAAAAAAACAACCAACTAAACACTGTTTGAAGTCATCAAAGTACATCTGATGATAGAAAAACTCTTCTGCCCTCTAGTGCTGTGAAGCAGTGAAATGTCTGAGATGCCCTGTTTTTTTTTTTTTTTTTT
>NW_010112820.1:0-13769 GCF_000699245.1 Pterocles gutturalis | reverse complement strand
TCACAATTCCAGCCATTTTTTTTTTTTCCATTGACAGAGGGAGGGGGGATGTAAAAGGTACTTAATAACCTCTGTGTATGAACTTGAGAGAAATATGATCTTAATATCTGAAATAGCCAAGAAAAACTAAAAAAATTATTAAAACCGATAAACTGTGGAGCAGCTTGTCGTACCCATTTGGGGATAAGTTGTAAATGCTACTGTTTGGTCAAATAAAGACAAATATGAAAAACCATGAGTGATGAGGAATGTTACACCATAAGCAAGATGTGTTGTCAAAACTTCTTTTAAGTAGCTCTTGCAGTTGTGCTGTTAATGCCGAAGGGGCATTGCTGCTCTTTTCACTCCTGCCTTTGAGGGTTTGGGATTTGGTGGGGAGGTGAAGAACAGTCTCATGGGCACCAGAGTATGTTGGCAAGAAGGGAAAGAATCATATTAAATGGTGCCATTAAAGCTTGCAGCTCTATCTTTACTAGTTTAATCTCATAAATTAATCCACATCCTCCTAGAATAAGTCTTCAAAGAGAAAGAGGTAATTGGATATAAATACTTTCCTTCCCCAAACCCTGAATTACAGTGATACAGCAGCAGGCAGCTTTTTGCACTTTGATGTATTTGCACGATTTTCATTCCCCTTTTAGCCTTAGTCTTGGGCCTCATTCTCTCATTACTTTTCTGCAGCCAGCTGTGCTCTCTCTGCTTCCTATCTTGTCCTCTAGCCACCCCCTGTGGCCCTTTCTTCTTTTAAGAGGCTCAGCCATCGCCCCTCATTGCTCTTTGTTTTCTACTCTTCTCCTTGGGCCTTCACCACGATGAAGTCAAATGAAGTATTTGTGCCCATGTGTGCAGATAAAACCCTGCTGAATACTGCAAAGAGATGTGAGCTTACTCCTATACATAGAGCCAACTGCTGCTCTGTGCTTTTCTGGTAGACCTGCACCCCGGTGGCTCAGCTTCTGCTAAGCAGGAGCAGTATAAACTCAGACCCACACAATACACTGTGTAGATGAAATCCTTTGTTTTCTCCAAGTGGAACTGACATGTTTTCATCACTCTTGATCACCTCAAGTCTCTAATGCACTCTGAACCCTGTCCTGCTTCTTTGCTGTCACATTAGATTGGTAGCTTCTTAAGACAGCAACTGCATTTTGAATTAAGTCTGGCAAATGGGCCTTTGTCCTGATTCAATGAGTCGCACCTTAGGCGTGACAGCAAGATAAATATGCCCAAGGAACTCCCAGTGCCTGACACACACAAGGCTGACAAGGAAACCAAGGCTTGGGCTGAGAGCAAGTTACCTGGGTCCATCACAAACAGTATGATTTTGCACGCTTCTTGGACAACTCTTGGGCAGACTGCCTAAATCCATGAAGCGCTTGTGCTCTCAAGATGTGGCATGGGACTGCCAGAACCAGTGCTCTTCCCAGTAGACAATGGTCTTCCTCTGTGCTTGAGCAAGCTGTGGAAGTAGTTGTCTACTGCATGGAACATTTTGATTCAAGGAAGTGATTCGATCTGAAATGACTGAGACTTGAGGTCAGCAGTCTAAAGTGAGACTTGAATAAGAAAAGTGAAGGCTGTGCTAAAAGTTTCTGAAAATATTAACATGCAGCCAACTCCAAATAAGTATTTCTAGAGTATTTACCAAAAATTCCTGAAGAGCTGAATCAAAATAAATACTGATTTTGATATGAAGTTATTCGCTACAATAGCAGAAAACTGATCTTGCTGATGAAGGAACCCCCTTCTAGTCCTGGTTTTCTGTAGACGGTGTCAGACCGTATGTCTTGATAACTCCAAATGAAACCAGAAGAAACCAGTTGCAACAAAGTAAGTAGAATTGTCTAATTGGTAGTACATTATTTCTGCTTGAATAAATTTAGGGTTTTGTGCGCTTTATCTCCCTTGCAACTTTTATCTTTATTTTTACAATGTTTTTATATGTGCAGCTGTGACAGTAGAGTCAGTACTATAAGCATTCTCCATCATCCTGTAGGCTTTTCTTAGGACTGACTTCTCATCTGGCTAAAATTCATGCAAATTAAGTCTTGTTCAGGAAAAGATTTTTGGTAATTTCCATGCTGGAGATATTCTAGCTGGCTTCTACAAGGCTCATCTGGAATTAGCTCTATCCCACTTTTGCAGGATTTAATTCAGGTTGGAGAACTCAACTTTGAACACTCTCTGGGTTCGGGGGAGGAAGAAGAAAACATAAGTAAGAAATATTTTTGAAAGTACTCTCATGTAGACTAAAGCAACAGAACCATGGTCAGTTCTTGGATCTCCGTTTAAGGATTGTAGGTGGATCTTTTAATGAAGATGGGAAAGATCTTTTTAGATGGAAAATATCTTCACTTTTGCTTGGCTTTAGGTATTTCTGGTGAATGTAGCTAAGCAGGAACACCCTGAACCTCTACCAGAAATATTAAGCATGTGTTTAAAAGATTTCATTGCCAAAAGTTACAACAAAAGAGCCATGAAATAAACCCTCTATGCAGAGATGACCAAGCACTGCAGTCCTGCACTCCTGGCTCTTTATTTGTGAAAGATATGAAAGCTGAAGGAGCGTTAGGCAGCAGTCATTGTGTTTTGAGCCCTCAAGGAAACAGTGCAATAAAAACATTTCTTCTCAAACATTGTGAGTTTGGCTGAAATGCTCCACCAGAGGGCTGGTGTAGGGTTCGGTTACCTTTGGTTGCGAGAAAGAAAATGGACTTCTCCTGAACCAAACCATAATCTTCTGGAAGTAGGAATAAAAGCAGATGATCTTAGAGCTGACTCTGACACTTAACAGCATAGGTGCTACTGGACTAATAAGGATGTTTTCACTTTGTGCCACCAGCATGCAAGGTCTGGAGCATGCCAAGTACTTCTGCCTTGGAAACTGGCAGAAATAGGGCCTCACTGAATCCAGTCCCTACCTAAGTGCTTGTTTTAGAGGCGAAATAACAAGCTAGTGTTGGTCTTGGGCCTCTTTAGAGACTTGCCCAGGAACTGGCTTTATCTTGTTAGAGGAGAGCTGGTGTTAGCGTCTGATACCCATAGCCTGCCATTAGAAAATATGGCTTATATTGGTTTTAGTAGGAATGAAATGTCCTCTTAGAGCAACTGAGTTACTACTCTAAAACACAGCTCCTCTTTTCATAGGCTTTGTGGGCCTTGCTCTTGAGAGGAATTGTTGTTTTTTTAACTCTGTCAGTCCATTAGAGAGAGCAGTTTAATCAACCAGCCATCCTAGAGCTGGTGCCCCGGATGTATTGGCTAGGTTTGCACCACCTGCACTGGGAGCTTGGTGCCCATCTCACTTGTGGACAACTATGTTGAAGTGTCTTAATTTGAAGCCGAGTCATGTATTCCTCCTGTTTCTATTTAGGAAGAATGTGATTGGGAGGGAAAATTATGTTTTCTTAATTTCCCTGCTAAGGAGCATTACAGTACTTTTTTTTTCTACATGCAGCAATAACGTCTTAATTGTAACAACTTCTGCTTTACCTGCAGGATAAAGACTGTGGTATTTACCTACAGCTTCCCAGGGGTTAAGAAGCAGTCTCTTAGCTGGTTTTTGTTTTGTTTTTGGGGTTGAGTCCTAGGGTTTGCTCACCATGCAGTGTCAAGTTAGGCAAAATGTTTGCCTTGCTAGTGATTCCAGTGACTGTGTGACCTCCCAGGACTTATCTGCATCCCTTGAGAACAAGTTTGTCTGTTCCTGGATGGGTCTTCAGGATAACATACATTTAGTGATACAACCTACTTTTTAGTACTACCTCTAACTTCTTTATATTTGGTGGTTTGTTTTTTTTTTTTTTTTTGTACCTGCTCAGTTGCTAAGAAAGAGCTTGATGACCTGGAGCGGTGGAAGGAAGAGCACAGGCCAGGGCCAATTAAGCTGGTTCCACAGAGACTGGGTAAGATGTATAAATCAGCTATTATGAATTGCAAAATTTTATTTTCCAGGACATGAGACATTTTTCACTTTTTCTCACATGCTGCTTATTAAAGAGCTTCAGTATCAATAAGGGCTGACATGAGCCTAATGTATGTGCTCTGTGCTTTTTGATGGTCATGGCAATGAAGACATTTCTGAAACAAAACAGCATAGATTGTAGCTCAAGAAATCTGTCAAGATCACTGTAGAAAATCTATACTAATATTTGGGAAAAAGAGGTGGATTATCCCTCCTGTTGGTGACATTGTCTGTGGTTGATGCCTCTGAGGGAATGCACATTTGGCATTAGAGCACAAATGGACAGCATGTGTCTGAGACCCTCCAGTTACCCATAAGAAAACTCTTCTGTGTTAGGGGCTGGTACGTGTGCTTTCCTGATGGCTGGCTACTGAAGAGGCTGGAGGGATCCCTGCAGCTTCAGAGGATAAATGTGCATGAGGCTAAATGTGCATGAGGCTCTGTATTACCAAATTTATAAAAATAACAACAGAGTTAGGTAAATAAAAAGCGAGATAAAAAGCTACAGGAGCTTAGGTCATGTTGAATTGAACTGAGGTGTTTGATAAGATAGCCAACTATTTCTAGACAAGTGAGAGAAACTGCAGTGGATGTCTTCGATTGTAACCACTATAAAGCATTTAATTTAGTGCTATTTGGGAATTTAAAAAAATAAAAAGACCAAAAAAAAAAAAACCCAAACCCCAGCACACACCCGATCTTGTACAGAGAATAGGGCTGCAGGTTGTGCTGAAGTAGGAGGAAGGTTATTACCAGTGCTTTACAAGTGCTTTTCAGACCTATCTTGTTTTAGTATCTTTCTTTAATGTCTTTGGCACAAAAAGTAGAAGAGAGCTGATGAAACTTACTGACAAGACAAAATTTGAAAGCATCATCTATAGAGAACATGATGAGGATACTGCACAGCGAAAATGGGATGACCTTGAGGAACTGCACTAATAGAAATGGGACAAAATTTGTTCTGACAAAGTGAATTATTAGAATGATGCCTATATTAGTTTTGTAAAACTAGAGCTCATCTTCCTTCTTTTGACTGTTGTAGGAGAATTTGGCGTACACAGTGCAGGCTACTATCTGCGTGACCTGGGAACTAAATTCTTTCTTTGCCATGCTATACAAGATAAGTTGGGGGTGGGTTACTGTGTATAAAAATAGATACCAGGTGGGAGATGGAGGAATTTGAACTGACTCCAACCCAATTTGTTTCTGGGGTCAAGGCAATAATGGTCCCACATGTTTGTTTTGCCCTGCAGCCTGAGTCCCAGTTGCTTGCTGAGGTGAACCTACCTTTGCAATATGATGCCCTGTATTCTCACCATCATATGGCCAGAGATGCTCTTTGTGAGTTCATAAACACTAGCTGCTTCTTGCCTGTGAGCGGTTCGTAGAAGACATGCTTCTGTCCCAAGAGGACCGCAAAGCTTTTTTTCTGAAGAAAGCAAAATCTGAAAACAGATAGTTGGTGTGTGCTGTCTATGCAGAATGTGTGCAGGCTGGCTGTGTGACTGGGGATGTGGTGGCAAACACACAGTGACTAAGAGTGTGGGGTGGGGAGTCTTAACTTCTTCTAATCTCACTGCATTTAAAAGCTTTCTTGGGAAAGAAGTGAGTTAAGGAGAAGAAAAAAGGCAAGAAAAAGCTAAAAAAATTCGAGGAGGTTATTTGAGCTCTTCAGTCACTGTCTCGCTGCCACTTAGAAAGTCCCCTGGAGACTGAGGCACATGCACTATGTTCACTGCCTCTGAAAAGAGTTAAGGTGCAAAGATTATTAGATCTTATCATTCCCATAGGAGCAAATTTGGAACAGAAGAGAGCTCAAGGAAAGAAAAAAATATAAGTGGCATCTCTAATTTCACGACTTTAGGTACTCATTAAGAAAAAGTATCCTATGTTATTTTCTCAGAGTGATTTTAAGACACTACACATCTAGTCCAAATCACCAGAGAATTCTTACAGTTGAAGTTTCTTAACACTTATACTTTCCATAGGGAAATAAGTATTCTGGATATCAACTCCCTAATATTTGACTGGCAAACTTTCAGCTACCACAGAGAGATGAGAGCAATGAAGGATCCAGGTTCTACCCTCCGCCATAAGCAATGAGTGGAACAACAAATCATGCCTTTTAAATGCAATGGCCTCTTTTTCAATCATATTATATAAAAACAGTCACAACATACTCTGAATTCAGTGAAACACTTGACATGTTACAGCCAAGCCAACTTGGATGAATTAAACCTGGCTGAAGGGCTATAGGTAATGGCTAATAATGACAGTAAAATGCTCGTTTAGAGCTGATGTCCAGCAGGACATGCAGAAATGTACAGTGAACGCAAGTATTAAATGTTGCCAATAAAAGGCTGGAAAGAAAGAAAGATCGAGCATCCAGAAGGTTTCAAATCTTGTTTACTAGCATTTTTTTCCTAGACCTGGGGAGGAGACACTCTACAATGCCAGCTTTATGCTTATTGCTACTGTAAGTTTGTTGCTTGTATACTGTGTCTTTCTTTTGAGATTAATCTTACGGAGTTATCTGTGTGCATAGTAATGTTTCCACATGTAGGTAATTGATTTCCCATTCACTGAACCTCACAAAAGCACCTTAAATTTAGTTACGTACCATTTGTAAGTGGAGAAAGCTACTTTAGTGAAGGGTGATCGCCCCTGAAAGATCTAGTATAGCTATGTTACATTTGAGGCAGCTCAGGTAGCACAGATCAGTCTGGCTGTTTAACAGTCCCATAGTGGGGAACTTCTCGGAAAATCACTAGGTGAAAATACAGCCCTTATCTTCAAAATGGGGTGAAGCCTGCTGGAAAATAGTAGATCAGAATGATACAATCAAACCCACTCCCTCTGTCCCATAAGACCTATTCTCACTTTGTGTGGTTCGCTTTTGGGTTTTTTTTTTGTTTGTTTTGTGGTGTGTTTTTTGGTTTTTGGGTTTTTTTTTTTTAATGAAGGCTGAACATTATGGCCAGAGCTTTAGATTTTCTCCAAAGAGACCCTGTGCCTTTGGAAAGGGCACTTTCTGCTACCTGGATATAAATAAGAGGTCTCTGGAAAAAGGCTTTGATTTCCATTTCAGAAAAGGGATTCTTCCTCGAGCCCCAAGACATTACTTAGAAGATATTCAAATGATAGCATCCCATTGGAGTTGGCAGAGACTCCAAGCTCCTAAATTTGATAAAAGAGAAACTTTTGGCAATAAAATTTCTGACTCTATATGTGACAAACTGAGCAAAGGTGGGGAGAGCTGGATCTGAAAACGAAGACTCATCTGCAAAGCGTGACTGATTTTCTGAAAATGGAATAGTTCCTCAGTAAACTGATCATATACTGTAGGGCATATTTGCTGGTAGAGTGGATGATGCAGTGGATGCCCTGTAAATAACAAGCTACTGCCTTTGATGGATGGATGAAACGATCAAAAAGGTCTTCTGTCTGTTCTCTTTAATGTCAGACAGCTACTGCAATTATGAAAAAATTCCTGTATATGCATGCATCCAGTCTGCTATATTGCTCTGTTCTGAAATGACTGGCATTTGAACTTAATATGCTTATGCAAAACACAATTTATACTTTTTTTTTTTTTAAGGTGGAAAGGAATCAGAGGCTCAAGCAAGGACAAAACAGCAAATGATGCTCATGCAATCTAAATACCAGCAAAAGGTCAGGAAGAATAAATTTGTGTGTTTATTTTAAGAACTGAAAAAAGCTTTTCATGAAATGTTTCATATGGCTATAAAATGAACTCACAGCTGCTTGACAAAAGAAAGTGATGAAACCTGAAGGAAGCCGCAGAAAACTAGAAACAAGTGTTCTGCACCAAAGAAAATGAGAAATCTGGCTATAAATATGTAACAACCCATATCGCAGATCATATCTAAAATGATAACCAGTACAGTTATATGCCACACTGTATCTTCTGGCATCCTGCCTCCGCTTTGACTAATTGATCAATGTACCACCCTTTTAGTGCTTATGTAGGAATGTTGTTCCTGTTATAAAAGGTATAAGTGCTTGTAAGTTATCAGTCAATTGTGTGATTCCTTGCATGGATGCCTGTTTATCAGTCCTATATTTCTCAGCCTTCATAAAGCCAATATTGGAGTAGCTGGTGCACAGCCTGCTTTATTCAGTGTGTCATTTAAAGAAAAAATTCTGGAAACTTTCCTCAAACACACTTTAGTGCAGTATAGGACTCAAGTCATCTTATGTGTTCTTTGTGTACATACATATGTAAAGGTTTTCTATGTTTATGTCATACAGCACAAGAGAGAAAAATATGTAGAAGCAAAAAAGGCAACTGAAAAAGCTGAAATCCTGAAGAAGAAAGCTATTCAGAGAGAAAAGGTAAACATGGCTATTGCAGAGTTGGAGCCCTATGACAGAGTTCATGTCTTGATGCTTTATTTTACTGAAATACATGGAACAGGCTAATTAAATTAAATGGTAGCCCTGGATTGCATCAGGGAGTTAGGAAATCCAGTCCTCCTTCTCTTTGTCACTGACTGAAGAATGCCTGACCTGGTGTTCTTTGGGGCTTCAGCATTCTTTTGGCTCTTCAGAAACTCCAGCCTTTCAGCTGTATCCATCCTGAAGAGTTATCAGAAAGGGAGAGCACCAGGGTCAAGATTAATGTTGTGTATACAGGTTATATAGTTCACTTTGGCATGAGCTTTCTCTGTAAAATCAGATTGTGGCAGATGGCACAAAGACCTTATAGAAGTCCATCATTGCCTGCTGTACACGTGGGAAGAATACAAGGAAATCCAGCCTGTCGTGGTGGAAAAGGCATCCAAATAATGAAGAGGTGAGTGTAGTCTATCTGCATTGTGCTGAGCGCACCCTGAAATTCAGCTGCCCCTCCAGACCCTTTGAGGGGGCACACCCAGATGCATTGTTAATATGTAAAATCACTGGTATTGGCCAAATATTGACATTAACGATAGCTCACTTTAAAATATTCAGGTTTATTTTGCATTTGTTTGCTTTTTCTAGTAATTCTCCCAAAGCATCTTTTCATCCTGTATGATGCATAAGCCCTTTTAAGAGTTCATTCATGTCTTCTTGGTGGAAAACAGGTAGCGCTCAGTTGAGAATGTAACGTG
Organism: Pterocles gutturalis; assembly: GCF_000699245.1. Taxonomy (NCBI): domain Eukaryota; kingdom Metazoa; phylum Chordata; class Aves; order Pterocliformes; family Pteroclidae; genus Pterocles; species Pterocles gutturalis. Next base: position 4,691 of record NW_010112820.1, on the reverse strand, counting down.
GAATTTAAATGAAAAAAGAAAAGGAAGGGAAGCATGATACCAATGTGCACAATAGTAATGAGAGAAAGAGAGATTTCAGGTTTGCAAGTTTTGTCTCCACAGCAGTAAAAATGTTTTGCTGTGCAGAAGCTGAAGGCTGAGATTTAATTTTAAAATTGTCACTATTGCATGGCGTACAAGGACATGCATAAACAAAAATAGCCTTAATTGCCTCTAGGTAAGGGGTAGTTTGTTCCCAGTCTTTCAGTGCTTAGTCTTTGGGAATAAGCCCATACACAGTAGCTCACAGGGGCCTTAAATATTATCATGAGAAAATGTCATTAACAGTTACCAGCTCATGTATGCTCCAGAAGCAGTGATAATAGAAATGGTAGAAAGGGGATTAATTATATTTTATTCACCTATTAAATATATGTTGTTTGCCCATGGGCATTGGACAAGAAAAATGTTGCAAGACTGCTATAATTTATAGTTACACCTAGAAAATATATTGATGTATCTGTTTTGTTTTCACGCTCTTTAATTTCCTTACCTTCACTCCCACAGATTATAAAATCTTTATAGATGTGGTAGATAGTAAAGCTGTAACTATCAGTTTCTTCTAAAGGAGAATGCAACATCATGGCTAATATCTTTGCCAAACAGACTGTTTCATTTGAATAAATAAACATATACCCACAAAACAAACAAGCAAATCAGAAGAGCATGAAAGGGAACTCTTAATTTGAATTTGTTTACTCAGGTTGTCTTCCACAATAGTGATTGAGCTGATGAAGATTTCTGCTTGGAATATGTTTATATATTGAAAATTCAAGTCTGTGTTTAAGAAAAGCATGCTGGAAAGGCACTAAAAGGTATTTATTTGGCTATCTCACCCCGCCTGCAGATGAAAGGCTCCTGAGACCTGAGTGTGACAGGGAAGGGATCCTGAAGAACTGGTACTGTAAGGCCAACACTGGGCCCTAGTTGCTGCAGGAGAGGAACTTTTTTTTAAGTGCTGTATTTATAGGCAACTGCACCTGCATGGCATCAGCTGCAAGCATGTCTTTCTGCAAATTCACGAGCCTTCTTTTCCTGCTGGCCAGTCCTCCTTTTGCTCAACGTTGTTATTCATTCAATAAAAACCAAATTGTCTGACAGTCTGGAAGGAGATAATAGCTAGCCAGCTTTATCAGCAGGGGCTCTGAAACTTTCACAGCTGGAGAGCTACTTTGCCAACAAACGTGAATGGTGAAGCCCTACAGACTAATGTGTGGTGACTAGAAGGGGTGCTGGTACTCAGCTCAGTTCTTCCTTGATTGTAAGGATAATGTACTGTAAGCCAGTGCTGCTTATGAACATAGGATCTGTTTATGTTACTGCTTTAATGGATGTTTTGCAGAGAAAAGCAGTATCCACTCTTCTGTTATCTTGGTGACCAAGACAAAACTGGGTGTCTGCCAAAGCAGTACCCAAATGTGGAAGGGCTGCCTTACCATCTGTACAAGTCCACCTGCCTGTCTCTGCCATTCTTTAATTAACCATGAGTTTAGGTGCTGGAATACTAACACTCTTGGCATCTGCCTCTCCAGCTCCCAGAGAGAAGAAATGTGGATATTCCCACCCTCTCCCCCTGCCACCCCTCCATTCTGTGTTCCACGGGACCAGTTTGTGAGCACTGGTACTCAGCTCTCTGGGTGTACCAGTGAACGGGATTTGCAATCACACACGCTGCATGTCAGGCAGCTTGTCCTGGGACTGCTTTGATTTATTCACAAGATAACCCTGGGCTGCATGAGTTTGGCTTTTCTTCTAAGCTAGTGATCTCTGAGTGCACACGGAAAGAATTTTGGAGAGACTTTGTAGTATTAACAGGGGAGTCCCCATTCCTGTATTTGTCCCCTAGTGATACAATGTCTGTCTGATCTGCAGAAGGTATGAGAGTACATGGGGAGTAGCATTATTATTATGTACTTATTAATAGCAGGTGTCTGCAGTTGGGTATCTTTTGTGCAGGCCTTCACATCACAGGTTTTTACCAGACTGAATCATAGCTTCTTTTGTGTCTTTTGGGTGAAAGGAATGTCAAAGTTCCCAACAAAAGCAAGTGGCTGATAGTTGGCTTCTTGTTTTTTTAAGCTTTCTGCACAAAATAGCATAACCTCAGTGCACTGGATATTTCTGGTTCCTGTCGTTCAATCTTTGTTCCTGTTACCCTGCCTTTAGCCTTTCCTTGTATATTCCAAATCATGATTAAATATTAGAAGATTCAAAATATTTGGAATCAAAAGGCTCAGTGTAATTCTGTGTGCAATTTTCTTTTGATCTTACATTACATAGTAACAGTTCTACCATCTTTAGAAACTGTCCCATTTAGAATAAGCTGTAATTTCATTTTATTCTTTATCAAATCATGTGCTCTTGAATTTGACTGTGTTAATCAGCATGAATGGCCTTTTTTGGGAATTTGTTAAAACCAGGCACTTTACAGACCTTCTGCTAATGCTTTTCAACATGTTTACCTTCAATATCACAGCTGTTCCGCTCTTGGCTTTGTTTTTGAAAACGGTGCCAAATGTGGAGTGCTTCGGCAATGTCTATTGATAAATTGTCATTAGTTAGAGAATGTCCCAGTCCTGTTGCCTGTCATTTGTATGTGTCCTAAGCAGGGGTTCCAGGGTAAACTTCCAGAGCAGAAAACAGTCACACCAACGGCAAGTAAATAATTTCAGTACGCTGGAGTTTTCTTCAGGCACCATTCTGATAGTAGAATAGCTGTAGGATATTTCCTTCTTTTTTATCTAGTGGGAGATGGGGGTGATATTGAAGGATTGTGTTTATCAGAGTTAATATGACTGTGTTGTTTTAGCTAGGAGCTAGACCACAGCAACTCTGGTGAGCATTGGATTTGAACTTTCAGGAGCCTTGCAATACAGTGGTGGATCCCACATCAAATGTTTTTTTCAGAGGTGAAGGCATCAGCTTTCAGTGTTAAGCAGTGGTGGGGAAAAGAGTGTGAGCTACTACTGGTGTCTTGAGGGTGTCAACATCACCTTAACAATAATAGATACCATCAGATTTCCTTTCTTTTATTTCTTTCACTGTGAATTGTGAAGTTGCACAGACGAGTGGGAATTTTTGCCTAAAAAATCATCTGTTTCTGGGTGGAGAGGTTAGGAGCAAACAAGATATCCTCTGAACACTATCAAAATTTACCTATACTGTGGGGTGATATTCCATACTTTAGTGTGATGGGTTTTTTTTTTAGTTGCATCAGTACTTCATACATTTAACCACTGTCTCAGCATGTCAAATGACTGAGCAACAGGACACCTTATTCAGAGATTCGTCTTCCTCCTTTTATTTATTTTCCCATTGCCTTTTTCCAAATAACAACTTCTAAGTCATTTGCCTCCCAACGGTTTATATCGTTACACAACATAGTGGCTCTTTTCTGCAGACATCTGACTGGATTTTTTTTTCTTAATCCTATCCATGCCGAGGAGGAATTTGCACTTGTTCTGCAAATCTCTTCTAGACAGTCATTCCTTATCCAATTAAAAAATACCCACCCTGAAATCACTGAAGGCAAAGTAATTGAGTAACTGCCAGTAGAACTGTAATTTTTCTGAAATGTTATTGATCTCAAGACAGGAAGAAAATTATGGGGGTGGGGGCTACAGCCCTGTTCTTAACACCACTTTCCTCCTACACACACACCCCCTGTTCTACCTGGCCTTGCACAATACCTCTGCTTATGTACAGTGCCCTCTCCCTGCTGTGGGGCCCTGACCAAGTGTGCCGTTCCCCCCTACAGCTCCCTTCTGGTCTCTGTAAGGTATTTTCTGAAATTGCCAGGGCACTTCATTTACAGCAATGTCTGGTTGCTGGGTTACCTAACACGTACTTTTTTGATTTTGAGGGTGGGGGATGAGCAGAGTGACAGTCCAAGGTGGCAGGTTGCTCAACGTTTTACTCGTCAGTCTCAGGTGGGAGCTCTTCTTGAAGCATCCCCCCACCAACTGCAGTGTGGGAGCTTGTGCTCAAAATATAGCAGGGCTGAAATCCCAGTTTGGCACTTCTGATTTGTGCTTTTAATACACTGAATTGCCTTCTGACTGTCTTCCCACTGGGCCTACCTACAGCGTGTGTGTCAAAAATAAAAATTTGGCTGGCCTCCTTTTGGTTGGATTTTAGCTTGAGCTACATATTGCTGCAGCAGCAAGTTCTCTAGTTTCTGCTTAATTTTAAGATTTTATTCTACTTAAATTTGAGGAGCGGAGCAACCCTTCCACTGGAAATTTTGTGCAATTTTGTGTTAAAGGACCTGTGTGGTATCCAAATTTTTACTACCTGTTACTCATAGTTCAGGCAGGCAGTGATGAAATCGTTCAGGGGAGCCTGCGAACTATGAAAAGAGATTTCAGGGGTTTAGGGCGGATAGTTCAAGGAGCAGGTGTGCAAGTGGTGTTCTGTTCTATACCTTCTGGGGAGGTGAAGGACATGGGGTGGGCTAGGAAAACACAAGGAATGAATAATTGTCTGAGAGACTGGTGTCGAGACAGGAACTTTGGGTTCTTTGACCATGGGGCAGTTTACTTGGCCCCTGGCCTGTTGTTGAGGGATGGAACTCGTCTGTCTTGTAGGGGGAAACGAATCCTAGCGCAGGATCTAGCAGCGCTCATTGAGAGCGTTTTAAACTAGATTCGAAG
>NW_010112819.1:21020-47215 GCF_000699245.1 Pterocles gutturalis | reverse complement strand
CGCGCTCGCACTTTGGTGGGGGGGGGAAAGAGGGTTTCAGATGATTTACAGGTGTCATTTGCCAGCAGAGGTGTAAAGGGAGCTGCTGGTGGTTGCTGGAGCTCTAGGCAGCTGTCGAAGAGATGAAGTATTTTTAAAATGGCAGGGGCTTGTAGGAAAGCAGCAGCTTTTGCCAGGTTGCCCTTGGATGAAGATTATTTTTTTTTTTTTTTAAAGTGAGAATTTCTTGCTCTGAAGTTTGGGCTGTGTGGCAGCTACATTCTGGCTTAAATGAATTTGCTGAGTTGGCTTGAATTTTCAAAGTTCAAAGAAGCCTGGTTTTTAAATTTTTAAAAATAAAATACAGCCTTTACAGGGCTTTAATTGTTAGTGTTCTAATGGAAACAGTTTTCCAGATGATCCCTCTGATGTTTGTTTACTTGTCATACGTGCTTGTAAAACTCAATCATTATTTCCTTATTTGCATATTTGATTGGTTCTATTGTGATAATGAGTGATCAGGCAATGTGAAAAGAAAATGGGGCTTTATGAGGGCTCTCATAAAGAAAATTGATTGATTAAAGACTACTCTGATTCATATGGCTTTAAAAATTCTACTTATGTATAGTATTAATTTGCAAAATACCATTATTAAGACTATCCAGGAAACGAGTTGTTACTTTGTGGCCAATTATGATTACACAGTACTCTTATCTGAGAATTTATTTACAAGTGTAGCCATAGAGCTCTACAAAATAAAGTCTGGAACCTGTATGTTTGGAGTATGTGAATCCTGAGGCACAAGGCAGCATGCTAAGTTTGGGATTCCCATGCAGATTCAGGCCCTGTTACTGCAGAAAGCATTTGGATTATTTTGAATAATAATAATCTGCTGCTGCCTTCTCCTTTTTCACTAAATGTATAAGGAAGTGTCTTCTGTGATAAGGGCAGATTATTATTGTAGTTCACTTCCTTCTTTTCCTGTCCATAGAGACTTTGTCATGTTTATAGTAACTGAAGAAATATATTTACTGAAGATGTAAAGATGATTGTGGATGAAATGCTCTTCTGATAAAGGAGCTGATTTAAAAATCAGATTTAATATATAATCTTTCAGGTAACATTATTATCTAAAAATTAAAATCATGTTCTTGTTTCTCAAATTTACTCCTGCATCTTTATAAGTGTGTTGAAACTTATATAACTTCAGAGCTTTTTTACTTCCTTTCAGAAAGAGATGTGGTTGGTATAGTCACTGAAAGTGGCTTAAACTCCCCCATACTGTTCTGAATTGGCTGAGGTCTGTGCTGGAGACTCCCAGTTTACAGACAGTACTGTTTGTTTTGGGGTTTTTTTTTCAGTTGCTGCTTGGAGTAAGATATAGTAAACATGCAATATAGACACATCTGCATGAAATGCATGAGTAATGTTTTATAGCCAACAGCAAAGTATAATTTAAGAGCCTATCCTGTAGGAGGTAATTCATATCTTCGTGTTTATGTATATTACATTATGAATTACATTCTTGCCAGAAAAATAAGATTTTATTGAGAATTTTTTCTTTCCTTTCCTTGAGCAATGAAACACTGTTTCATTCATTGCTACTGTGATAATTAGCAGTTAGGAGCAGATTATAAAGATAATTCAGTAGTTGGCCAGTCTTCAACCCCTGAAATTTTGGTTACTTTAAAATTTAAACATAAACTTCTTTAAAGATTTGAAAAAAACATGTAATCATAGTTATAAACAGTATTTTCATATCTTACATTCCAAACTGGAAGATATTCTACTTCAAATAACTGAGATATTCAGTACCATAAGGAATATATATCACCGCAAGAAACATCCTGGTGTAAATTCCACATGGGATAAAAGCAGCACTATGCATAAGCAGAATTTTAGCTCCTCATGCTTACTGTTACTTAACACTTTTATATGCACTGGTTAAATCAGTATTTTTATTTAATCCTGAAATAGACCCAATAGATTTTATTCAGTGCTTTTTGATATTGGTAGCAAATTTTGTATTGAATAGCAGCTACTCTCTAATGTCCAAAAGATGGACTTTGTGTAGACTGTGTCATTTTACTCAGATTAAGTTTTATGGAAGTAAAAGCAAAATAAAACCAATTTTTAGAGTACAAGAGGGAAACATAAAATGTAATGAAACTTTACTACCCTTTGTGCTGTGCACTGTGTCATGTTAATAACTCAACTAACATTGCTTTCACTTAATTTAATGCTGGTTGCCTCTAACATTTACTAAATGGTTTTGAAAATTGCTGTAGCTTAGCCTGTGACGTTTGTGATTAGCTGCACCAATTTGAAATGGCCAATTTGGATGATGACAGAACCTCCTCTGCGCATGCTTTTTTAAAATTTGGTAAGTGTGCAGTTCTGTGTTTTGTTTTTGTTTGTGGCTATTCAACTCAACAAAAAATAATTGCGTGTTTTGTGTTTCGTTCAGTGTTTTGTGCTAGCAATTTTTTACTACTGTACAGTAGAACTTAAAAATTTGAGCTCTTTGAGTGAAAATTTCTGAAAATTGAAATCTACTTAGATTGAAATCTGCTGTTCAGATCTTCCCATTTTGTTTGTGTTATATGTTCTTGTAAGTAGCTCTCAGCGTAACCATCTCCGAACTGACATTTCTCTTTTAAGATGATGGTCATATGAAAGGTGCACTAAGAATAGCATTTAGATTTAATTCCTAAAAAAAAGTCGACGTGGTTGGTTTAGAGAAAAGAAGTAAATTTCCAATCAGTCAGTCATTGTTGCAAAGCTTGACTTCTGGAAATTAAGTTGAAGCAAAATAAAGCCCCCTGGCACAGCTTCCCCTTAGAAGCTAGAGTATATGAAGCTGTCAAGACTGTTACTGTGTTAGCTCAATATAGGTTGAAGACAGTTTGACTGGAACAAATGTGTCCATAAGTGAAGCTAGCTGATCTGGGGAAAACCGTATAGGACTCTTGTTCAGTCTGTGTTGAAACACAGAAGCAGTACAAGTGCTAGTGAGAGTAAGCAGGTAAGGGGATTTCAGCTGTCCCTTGCCACAGCTGAGTCACTTAAGTGCCGTGCCCTGCCTGCGGCATTTCAGTTCTGCCTCTCATAATGTCAAAGGACATGTGAAGTGCTGACATTGTAATAAAAACCCTTACTTTTTCCTGCTTATTATATTGATACATGATGTTTCTGTTGTTATGATGCGAAATAAACATTTTTAGGAGTTTTGAGTTCTCAGAAATGGCAATGACTCCCTTGAATATCCCGAATGGTTTCCTGCCTTGCTTGTAGCGTTTACAAGGCTTGCATGGCAGACTGTGGCGTTTTGATGTGTTTTGGTTATGTGAAGCTCCTGTGCGCTGGCATGACCATAATTTTTTTTTTTTTTGCATGTGTTTAGTAACTTCTGTGTGTTGTTAGTTACTGTAAATCCTGAAATCCATAATTTCCATTAAGTATAATGTACTGTAGAGAGAAATCACTTGGGATTATTAGGAAATAGAGAAAGGACAAAATAAATTGGTACATACTTCTTTTTTTTCCATGAAATTCTAATTGAATTAGCTGCACAGTCTAACACATGGTTTTTCTTGATAAATGATAGTTGAAAAGTTTTGTCACTTTAAAACTCTTTAAATGAAAGGGTTACAAGATTTTAGTAATTTTTACCAGTGTTGTTATCATCACTCAACCTAGGTAACACTTTGTATGTTGGGTTTACTCCTAAGGTTTATTCAAATGGAGGAATACCTTCATACCTGTTTCTTCTTCCTCCCCCAGCCGCTCTCCAGGGATTTCTTTACCATACTTTCATTGAATTGTAGAGCAGTTCAGTTTGGAAGGGATGTTAGGAGGTCATCTGTCCAGCCTCTTTCTCTAAGCAACTTCAGCTATGAGGTTATAGTTTCCTTTTATGTGTAGCGATTAAAAATCCTCATCAGCAACAGCACAGTTGGCTCATGTTAGGTTCGTGGAATCAGAGTTGAGATATTTATGTAGGTGAGAAGTGAATTTTCCTTCTAGTGAAAGTGCTTCTGAAAATTAGTTTCTGATATCGCCATGCTCACCTACATGTGTTTGGGCTTAGAAGCAGATGTATTTCCTGGCAGACAGCTACTAGAATAAGACCACATTGTGTTCAACTGTGTTTCTCTCCAGTACTGTATTAAGTCTCAGCTCAGGAGAGATCGAAGGAGAGGTCTCGAGGGAAAGCAAATGTGATGTTGGGAGGATAGTATTTGTTCATATGATATCATTTTTTAAACTTTTCTGTGTGAAGAAATAAAATCCTCTTTGGTCCCAATGAATTCTGTAATGTGAAGTTGTTATTGCCCATACCAGTGCTGGGTAATGAAAGTTACTGTGGTCTGAGATCGAGAACTTGTTGATGTTTCAAGTGTTGGATTACATTCAGAACTAGGTTCACGTTGAAGGGCTGTGTCAGTTTTTATTCTTGTCAAATCTGGAAAGAAATCTGGTATTCTCAGCTTTTTGTTTGTTTGTTTGTTTATTTGGTCTATTCTGATCTAATTATGCAAGTAAACGTTTTATTTTGTTCTTCTGGCATGTGAAATGTTGGAAATAAAATTCTTGATATGTTGCTTCCATTTGTTTGTGATTAAACTTCAAGGGGGGATGTTTGGTAGCCTGATGGGTTTTTTGAATTCTGTACTTTGGAAAATTTGAATTATTAATCCCTGTTGTAATATGCAAATCTTTATTCATAGACTAGGTCCAGAATTCCATTCTGATGCCTGTTTTTCTTTAATATCTGCAATTGCTGCCATCTTCAAGGTTGTGTGGGTGTTCAGAGGTTCTATATAAATAAATTTGGAAGCAGAGTATCAAAATATTGGCCATAGCTTTTAAATCTAAACATCTAGACAAGTTTATAGATCTTCAGGTAGCTGGAATAAAAATAAAGAGGATGGGAAAGTACTTTAACCTCAGGATGACGATATTCTCAGCCTCCAGAGGTTGTGTGTAGATGTATTTACACTGCCAGCAGCTTATCTCAGAGAGGTTCCCTTAATTTCCTTCAGTTTTGTATTCTGCTTAGAGGAGAGAATTAAATTGTAAGTTTTTTCCAGAGTTGTTGTACCTTTGCGTTTCAACTCCTGGATAATGTTTTCTTATAGTTTCCATGTCTTAGCTAAGTCAGAAATATCTTGTTAGTTTGTTGCTTCAGTTCTACACTAGTAATTGATGTCTCTGTTGCCAGTTATTGGCCTGTTTCAGATTTCTCCCTGTTCTCTGATACTTTGAAAGAAAGTTACTATCCTTTTTAGTAATTCTTCAGTTTGAAGAATGGTGAAATTGTATTGCCTTGGAACCTGTGAGTGGTAGGAAATGAAAAGGGATTTCTTTTTGATTAGAAATATGGATATAGTGTATTTGGTCAGTGCAATATCTGAAGACAAACAGGGATTTAATTGGGCTTGGGATAAAGATTTTGAGTGTTCTCATATCAGACATTAAATATTTTAATGCTGGAAGCAACACTTTGACTTCCTATCTGTTTGGTTTTTTAGTGATTTTGAAGTAGTTAGTTGCAGCAATCCACTTCTGATGTTAGGAAATAGTGGGCATAGTTCATTCTTTGTGGAAGAAAATCTGAACTACCATGTACCCTATTTAATTTTTGTATAGGGTTGGTATACTTGTATACAGCTCAAGAAATCCTAAATCAACAAAATGTTTTTTTTTATGTTCCTTCCTAGCCCATGTACTTATTTACCTAATAAAACTCACTTGGTATGGTTACAATTAAATGAGATGTTTATGAAAAATAGTATTTGAAGTTAATGGGTTCATTCTGTTTCTTCTGAATGCTAAGGTACAGACTGAGAACTCGGGGGTACTATTTGCATATGTCATTCTGTTATGTTTAAGTCTTGCAGACTCTTGCTGCTGTAATTTTTTTCAGTTTGAAAGCTTATTTTAATTATGTAATTCAAAATAGCTTCCTATGGCAGGTTTTTGTCTTGCTGAAATGAACTATTAAATAGATTTTGGGAAGAGTATAGATAGGCTTTTTTTAGCTATCCTAAAAATAGCTTCCACTGGGTTCTGGTCTCACTACAAAACCACATGGAAGGAGCAGCTCGCCTGATGTTTGTCATGTCTGCTTCTTGCTTTTGATTACATTGTGATAGTAATGAAACATAACTTACCACAGGATCAGTGCAGCAGAATGGTGTAGGCACCCAAGCAAAACTTAACTTACATAGATGCTAATGAGAAATTAATGAGGAGTAGGTGCAAAACTTTGTTTAAAGGAACACCCAAAATCAAGTTATCCTACTTGCAGTAGGAGTACTTCTGAGGAATACTTTCAAGGCATGAAACTACTTTTTGTCAATTTTCTTGAACTTTGAATTCATTTCACCTTTTTGTTTCACCAACACTCTACTCTGTCTGTTTCAGTTTCTTTCTGCTAGTAAGATTTCAAACATGTGAAAGAATGTAATTTGTAGATGGTGGTGCTTTGGCATTTTCATGGTCTTTATTCTGTTCAATCTTCTTTCTGCACAAAGTTGAAATCTTTGAATGCTCTGAAATAGAAGAATATGCTTTTTGTTCATGATAACTTTATTTTGTTTCTCTGTTGGCCACAGAGGGTCACAGATTGTCTGGTAAGTATGTAAATTAGAACAATTTTATTTTAGAAACTTTTGACTTGTGTGTATAAGTATGTACCTGTGAATATTCAACTGCTTTTCATGGTGCAGTACTGGGGTTAGCAGCCTCCAAGAAACAGACATTCTGAACCTTTTTCACACACAAAGAACAGTGTGTGTGTATGTGTTGTACAGTTAACAAGTCTAGGAGTAAGAATCTTTATTTTGCCTTTGAAAATATAATAAGTATTTCTCATAAATTTGCCACTTTTTATGCAATAAGTGATTTACTGAAGGTTTTTACTGAATGTATTCTGTCCTACTTTCACCGAATCATCTTATAAAATTACAGTTACTGCAGGTCACTGTTCTGTGCGCTTTTGCAAGATAGCTGAATTAATGGTATAACAATATAAATAACAGATTCTAATGGACTAGGCAAAAAACGAGTAGAAAAATAAAATTGTTGTGAAAATTTTATTTAAATTGGGTTCAGAATGTTGATTTTTAAACAGAAGATACAAAAGGTGTGGTATATTACAAGCTTTTCTTTTCCATTACAGAACAACTTCATTTCTTTTAGGTTTGGTTTTTTAGTCAACTAAAATAAATTGGGCTCTCTGTGCTTCCTTCTCAGGCCCTTTCCCCACATGCACATGTTGTTTGTAACTTAACCTCTCCCAAAGAGGAAAGGAAAGGCTGTAGGGGAAGCTCAGATTGTCACCAGAGAATCCATGCACAGCAGACCCACAGGAGTCTGCTCAAGACGGGGTGGATTTTTTTTTTTTTTTTTTTTTTTTAACTGCTACAATTCCAGAGCAATTTGGGGAGTGGGGTTTGAGTTCCTGAGGGACAGGAAACATTTTTCAGTCTTTCCACCACAACACTTGATTAATCAAGCCTCTGTCACCACGCCACACACATTAATTTTGCTTGGATGAGAGTCCTGTATGTGGACAATCTCCTGTCTAATGCCTGGATATGTGCTGGGAGTGCAAAAGAGGCAACTTAAATAGGAGCACTCTGTTGCATCCTGCCAGAACTGCTTGGCTGGCTGGGCTGCCCTGGCAGTTCATTTCTCTGAGCTTTTCAGAAGGACATCCTGCAGGCCGGAAAGGGGAAGGTCTCATTCTTCGTGTTATCAAATGGCTATGTGGGAGATCTTGCCATCCAGAACACTGAATAAAGCCAGAGTGATTTTTGGAAGGAGTGCAGTATGTTACTCTTAAATTAAAAGCTGTAAATTTTGTACCCCAGTAATTTTTAAGAAATGGTGTCTTTCTGATAGGTGCCTCATTTCAGCTATCAGGAAAACAGACTGTTCAGGTGGAAATGGGGAAGCAGTCAGTATTTGGGACACTGAGAAGGAAAGATGTGGATTTGGTAGCATTGTATTTCTCTGGAATATAGGTAATTTGGGGGCTTTATCTGTTAGATAGGTTGTTAAGGTTTGGTAGTATGTGAGAATAAGCTATCCCTTTTTTGATTTAAGACATGAAATCAGCTAGACTTATTGCAGTGGAGGGAGACAATGAGGTTAGGATAGGTAAAACATTAATAGTATTGTACATGTTCACTGTCTTAGAAAGCAGACAGGGAAGTAATAGTTAAGTTTGGGCTATTTTTATCATTCTTCATTCTGTTTTTCTACATATCTTTACAAAGTCTGTCTGTAGCATACTTAATTTCTAGAAAATGTTCCTAGAAAATTCTTAACATTTAATAGGCTGTGTCAAATAATTAAACCGTGCATTTTCTGTAGCTCAGTATCTGCAAGGAATTTGAGATCCAGATGGGAGGTTGTGTTTGTGTGGACAGGTACTGTAGAAAAAATGTGTATAGAAATCTATTCTCTGAGATTATAGAAATTACAATTTTTTAATTTGTTTTGAAGTTTGATAAATTGTGCCTTTGTGTAACAAACATAAAGAAAATCATTATTGTAGTAATTGTTAGCAATAGCAGAATTATTTTCATAATTCTGATCTTGATTTTGTTTTTTCTCTTATTTTTTTTAGGTTCAATTTATGAGCCACTTAAAAGTATTGATCTTCCAAAACCAAAGGGGGAAAGTCTGTGGGATAAATTAGATCACTATTACAGAATTGGTGAGTTAGTAATTGTTCCTACCATGAAATATTTTCAGTGTAACTTACTAAAATATCTTTGTCTTAAAATAATATCTGCAGTCTTTAATAAGGACTTTTATTTTCTGAAAAGATTTCTCTCATTACAATTCCTCATAAGATTCCTGTGATAATATAACGCATGGATGTATAGTTCTGCGGAGTTTAACTATTTAAGTTATCTGGAGGGGGGCAGTTGACATACTGTAGCCTTCCCCATTCCCCCACAGGAAATGCTGGGTTGCATTGTAGAGATTCTGTACAGAGTGGGTTATTCTAGAACAGAGCCATATAAATGGTGATGGATACTGATTTTCTTGTGAAAAGGATCTATATTAACTGGAACACCAACATGACAGTTTTTTTAATGTGTCTCCCTCCTTACCTTTCTCTTCTGATTTTACATTGTGCATGCTCTAACAGATTTTTCACATCTTGATTTATTCCTGAAAATCTATGTAGAAACTGGAAGAAACGTAGGTATTGTTAATACCATTTTTTCTTTTTTCCAGTTAAGTCAACGTTGCTGCTTCATCAAAGTCCAACCACAGGTCTATTTCCTACAAAGACATATGGCGATAACCGAAGGGCAAAAGTACATGACAGTCTTTACTGTGCTGCATGTGCCTGGGCATTAGCCCTTGCTTACAGGTGAGTAACTTCTAAACTCACATCTCTGCCATGTTACATTCTGTTATGCAGTACCCTGGGAATGTTTTAAGAATTGAAGCTGTATCAAGAATAGTTTTTTAAATCCACAGAAATGGTACATTTCCAAATTTCAATAAAAATATTTATGTAGCTACTAAGTTGAAAATTGTCACTATACTTTCGCCAAGTAAACGTGTTTTAATATAATTTAATTGGTACCAATGTTCTGAAACAGAGGAATTAATGTGTGCTATTAAAAATAAAGGTTATCGTGGCAAACTGTATGTAAGGAATACTGCTCTTTTTAAATGTAGTAGGAGAGTTCAGAGCAGAAGCAGGTGTGTTGCAGGTACTAACAATCCAGGTACTCACAGGGGAATGAATCCTTGAATGCTGAGAAATGGGAAATAGTAGTGACTATATCTTCCTCGCTAGTACAGGGGCTGGGCAGTCTCAGTTGTTAGATCTTATTTTCTGTTTCTTCCGTTTCTGCTATTGACTCATTAGAGGAGTAGGTTAGGAATTTGTGTGGTGTGGTATGACCTTAAGAACTAGGGGTGTGTTACCTTCCATACTCATTGATTCATAATTCTCTGTGCGTCAGGACAAATAACTATGGAAACCGGTTTGTGAGATTTAGTATTCCTTCCTTCCAACCTTGCTACCCAGCCACCCAGGAAAACACAGAGAGAGGTGGTGATAACTGAAATGCAGTGTATTTAAGAAAGAAGATGGTGTGCAAATATTGAATCATTTACTGTTTTCAGTAGTCAACTTCTTTTATTGAGGTAGTAATCACATTCTTGGACAAAATTCTAGTATATTTTACAGAAGGGCCAGGAATAATCTGGGGAGCTATTGTTGAAGTAAAGATGATCTACTTAGCAGATAAAAAGTTTTTAGTTTCGTTTTTGTTTCCATTTATTGCTTTAGGTTCTATATCTCTGACACCAGAAAAAAAAACCTGAAAAAACTGTTATTAAAAAAATATCTAAAAAAAAATTTATTAAAATTGTGTTCTAGGAAATGTTGTTACAAAATCATGCTTTTTGAAAAAGACATACATAGATCTGTATTTATGTCTGGAGATGCCATGCCTGAGATCTAATGTCTTTCAAAATTTTGAGAAACTATCAAAAATTATAGGGAAATTAACATTCAGAATGTGTAATTATTACTTTCATTTCTTACATCTTTGCATCTTTCTTTTAGTTTATGTTTCTGTTGTTGAAATAAAAGCATTTGAAAACAAAAAAAAATGAAAAAAAATTAGAAGGAGTAATAGAAGGGGCAGGGATGGTTGTTTTGAATTTTCAGTAACTCATAGAAGAGAGTATGTCGTGATGTTGCCCGAGTTATTCAGTCTTTAATTTCTAATATGTCGAATCATGGAAGATGATATATGAGATTTGTAGCGGTTTGAAGGAAGGGCAAAGTGGCAATATAAACAGCTTGTGGTACTTCCAGTTATGCTCAGAACAGGGCCCTGCACTTCAGGTGCAGTGCAACAAATTTTCTTTGGTGGGCAAAGGTTGATGATTGAAATTAAGCGAATGGCTAAAATCTAAAGTGAGCCAAGATACAAGACTCATGTGAAAGGCTGTGTTATCTACCAGATGTAGGTTGCTGTGCTTGACTCAGGCCAGTGCTACCATTCATTTTCATAAAAGCTAAATTTCTTGAGAGCATGTTAAGGAAACAAACACTGCTGTTGTGAATAGAGGAAAAATGCAACATGAAAAGTTCAGAGCTTTTACATGTGCTTCTTATTGCTCTTTGGATTTATGATAAAGCTGAGAATAAATCCTACTGCTCAAAAATTCTTAACATAAATTTTGTATTATCTGTTTTTTTTTCTTGTGGGGTTGCTTTCCCCCCCCGTTGTTTGAACTTTATAATTGAAAGCAAGTACATTTCTTATATGTAAGGTTATTATTTAAATAGTATGATTCTTGGATGTGTGTGATTTTTGAAGTTATCACTACCTTCCTAATTTTCAGTGGAGGCAGCAGAACCTCAGCATAAACTACTAGGATATAAAGTATGGTGGAAAAGGATATGCTTCATTTGCAGTGTAGTTATCATCTGCTTACCTGTAATCAAATTAGTAACAGCTATAAAGTGGTCTGAGAAATAGCAGTGAGCTCATTATGCTGGTTTGCATATTTGTATCAGAGTCATGGTATTGAAAGTGACAGATATGTAAGAAAACATTATTTTCACCAGGAGAGGCTCAATCAAAAATTGAGAACTGGAAAAGACAGAATGCATGAATACAATGATCAAGGTTGTTTGCACACAATACATTTCTTGTAGTTAAAGTAACTTTGGATTTGTCATTGTTTTTACTATACATTTAGTAATATAATAGTTGTGTTGTTTGATTGCACAGTATAAAAATACTAAGGGATCTTGAAACACATTTCTGGACATTTGGAGTAGTTAATTTTCAGAGTCTTGTATGCACAGCTGTATTTTATCAATATCATCAGAAAAGAGGCTGCTTGATTACCAATGACAGATACTTTGTAGAGTTAAAGAGAAATTGCCTTTGTGTTTTGGATCTCTCAAAGAATACAGAACAGTGGCTTTCAGTGTTATAATATCAGCAAGGCTTATTTTTTTCTTTTTAAGTTTTGAATTAGGAATGTTTGTAAATTGCAATATAAACTAAAAACAATTTTTTTCTTTTTTTTAGTAAGGAAGGATGGGTAGGGCTAAAGTATGTTGATATGAGTGTGGGCACGTGTAATATTCCAAAGCAGTAATTTGTCCTTTTTCCGCCTCCGCCCCAGTGCACTGTCAATTTGTTTTATGAGTTATTTCTCTTGCACAGGCGTATTGATGATGACAAGGGAAGGACTCATGAGCTGGAGCATTCTGCTATAAAGTGCATGAGAGGGATTCTGTACTGCTACATGCGGCAGGCTGATAAGGTAAATTACTCTATTGTGGACACCAGCACTCAATACTAAGGGATTAATTTGTGAAAACTAACTTCTAAATACAGATAAAATTCAAAAAGGGAATGCAGTACTACTGTGTGACTCAGCTAAGAACAGCTGCTTTGTTACTGTCAGGTTGCAGCATTGTTTTAGGGTATAAAAGTCATGAGCATGTTGCGAAGTAAACTGCGGGGCATACTCGGAACTTCTTTGGGTTCCTTTTGAAGTTATTTCTTCTATTTAAACATTAGACTGTAAGTAATTGGGGTTTTTTTAAATGTTTTGGTAATGCTTATATGGCAAGATGCAGCATTTCTTTTAGCTAAGGCTGGAGAGTTTTCTTTGCACTATTGCCTTGGTTATTGAATGTGTACAATTTTTTTATTTTGCTTGGTTTCTTTAGCAGCCACTTCCAGTATTCTTTATCTTAATGACGTAAATTTAGAAGGGCAGCAATCCAAAATGAATAAGGAAACGGTAATTTACTTACGTTATAATACAGTTGATATGTTCAGTCTCTAGTCCTCGTGTGAGTATAACCTGAATATTCTTGAGTGTTCAGGGCTTCTTGTTATCAAGATTTAGATGTGGTGAATTAATTTTGCATAGTGGTTAGCTGTAATTCCACCAGTAGTTGAATATCTGTAGTCCATTTGATTATTTTAAGTTTCATGTCAGTGACTTTTAACTGTATTATTAAAAAAACCTCTCATGTTACCACGTAGCTTCCATCACTTCTGAGCACACAAACTGAAATGTAAAGTCTGTAGGCATGTCATATCAGTAATAATAATAATCAGAAAATCAGGGGTATGGCCAGTTGTGATCACTTCTGAGCACACAAACTGAAATGTAGAGTCTGTAGGCATGTGATATCAGTAATAATAATAATCAGCAAATCAGGGGTATGGCCAGTTGTATTTATGTTGACATGGCATTTTTTTTTCTTGGTCATCTTGGACTGTTTCTTTGTAGTCTTCTGTTTTTAAATGATCTCAATCTAAATTGATGTTGTTACTTTTGAGGTATTCTTTTTCTCTTTCACATGCAGTGGTTTCTTTGAGGATGATCAGTTCAGATATGAACAACAAGTGTTGAGTTAACACAGGGGTCACACTGCTGACATACTTGTTGGTTGGTTTTTGCCTTGATTGCTATAAATGCTTCTCTCTTCTTACAATGTAGTAAGTAATCTCTGGTACCTCGCAGATGTAAGTCAAATTGGACTTTATTCTGAGAGACTCTATGTGCTGGCCTCATGTAGAAGGAGGGTATTTTTTAATAATATGAATTATGTGTGCTACAATGCTGAGGCTTTACTTAAATAGATGGTGCTGCTTGTGACAAAAATGACAGATGTTATATTCCATTGCTAATGAGTTATGACCTAAAATGTGTTGAATGTGTTTGTGAACTAGACATGATAACTCCACAAAATAGTGTTCACTTCTGTGCTTCTGGGGCACATGCTATATGCTATGTATAATTTGCTGGTGGAGAAGAATATCCCATGAAGGTAAGATCAGTGTTGAAAATATTGTGAAATGTGGACCAGGTACTGGCAGTGATGGTTAGAAAATTCAAAAACTGTTTGTTGCAGAGCATAGGAGGACTTGAGGAGCTGTGGAGAAGAATCTTCTTTCATTATCTTCATTCTTTTCTTTGTGAATTTGATTTCCTTTCTTTGCGCTAATGGCAGCTCTCTGACAGTCTAGATTGTTTGTAAGGTAGCAGGTGATGTATTCCATGATGAAAAAGAAATCAAAACTGCTTCAAAACAACCATAGTTCTTATTTCACCCCTTTGTTGTTAACCTCTTGTATTAGTAATTAATCTTATTGCATTCCATCTCCATCGTAAGAGATTCTGTATCATAAGGGCTTATTCTGAGGTCCAGTGATAATGTCCATGAATAAAAAGTCATTATAATCTGTGGTACTATTCTTCCTATCTCTGATCTTTATGTTGTCTTTTTAAGCTGTCAGCTTTGCCTTCCAGTATCTGTAAACATTTCACTGTACATCTGAATGTCACAAACTGTGCTCACCAAAATAAATATTTATTTCCTCATGTACTCCTTTGTTCTAGATATTCTTAGCTCTTGCAGCCTTTCATTTATGTGATATACATGTGAGAATTTCTGAATGCTTTTGTAGGTCTGTAACCTAGAAGGCTTAAAAATTATTATTAATAATAACAATTTCTTTTTCTGTTTTAAAACCTTTGTCACATTGTCAAATGGTACAGCAATAATTATTAAATTGTATGGATCGCTATTAATAAAAACTGTTAAAACTATTGTTCCTGACGTAAGTTTTGGGCTCTTGCACTCCAGTAAGAGCTTTAAACTAGGAACGGTGAGGGAAGGAGAGAGTGCTCAGCAATCAGATGAGGAAGCGGTGGACAGGGTAGGCAAGCAAAGGGCCTGGGGTGATGTGAACAGAAGTGGAATTGTTAACTGAAGTGGAATTGTCCCAAGTGTACGTGTGGAAATAAGGCGGTACCTGTGGGACAGCATTATGGAGAAGAAAGCTTTCATCTCTTTCTGGGAAATCAGCATGTTTGGGTGCCTCTCAGAACTGCCCATACACTAATGCATGCACCATGGGGGACAAAAAGGAGGAATTAGAAGTTTGTGTGCAGCTCCAGGGCTGTGATTTCGTGGGACTGGAACACTGTGATGGATGGATACAGGCTCTTTAGGACAGGCCAGGAAGGTTAGGGGGGAGTTGCCCCATATGTGAGAGAGTAGCTGGAACTCATGGTACTCTGGTGGGGAAAGGTGGTGATCCAGCTGGGAGCTTATGGGTCAGGATTCTATATGTATGTTTCAGATCTGTGTATTCAAGGTAGGTGCGATGTGGTTCAACATTTCAGCTAGGATTTCAGCTCCGCTAAAATGAGGTGGTGTTTGTCCAGAAGATGATAGTATCAGATCTGTGTATTCAAGGTAGGTGCGATATGGTTCAACATGCTTTCAGCTAGGATTTCAGCTCCATTAAAATGAGGTGGTGTTTGGCCAGAAGATGATAGTTACCAAGCATCTGTAGCTATTTATTAAAGATTTTTTTTCTACCAAACCCAAAGAGATTAGACAGATGAGTTGAATATTTGTATTCTTTAAGTGTATGTATACTTCACATATTTATAAGATGATTTCCGATAAGTTTCAGGAACTGTTGCTTGTAAGTTTTACATAGTGAACATATCAAGAAATTTCTAAATACCTGATTTATATAGTGAATTTTTGGTTGCCAAACATACTGTAATTATTGACTTTGATTTTATGTTTTGCCTTTAATTCACCTTTAGGTTCAGCAATTTAAGCAGGACCCCAAACCATCTGGATGTCTTCATTCTGTTTTCAGTGCAAATACTGGAGATGAGGTCTTGTCTCATAAAGAATATGGTCACCTTCAGGTAAAATACGCATGTGCATGTAAATGAAAATTTGGATGATTTTAAGTAATGTTATTGTTGTCTCAATTCTTTCACGATGCAGCTGTCTCAGTTTGTTTACATTTGTGTTAGATGTGTTGTACTTGATAAAACTGAGATTCCTTCTCCATCTTTTGGTGAAAAAAACAGTTTTGAACTATAACTCAGTGGTATGTTTTGGTCAGGAGGTACTGAAATAACTGTGGGATTTGTGGAGGTAGATGGTTGTTTGTTTACAAAGTTGCTTCTTTTTGAGACCAACAGATGGCTGTCAATAAATAATCCTGGCAAAAAAATGTTGAAGTAGTCAGCAAAGTGAAAGATTTAGTGTAATCTTACATTGAATATTATGTTTTTTTATTAACATTCCGAGATTAATTTTACATAAGTCTGAGCAATTTTCATTCATAGTAAAGATTTAATGTACACTGTCAACAGCTTTGTCAAGTTACAAATTGTTGTTCAATATTTTGTGTAGTGGTTTACTAGTCAGATTTGTTGCGTAATTGATTGTTTTATTGTCTTTAGTTTTCCAAAGTGATTTACTCTTTTTTTTCCCTTCTCTTTACCTTGAGACCCTTTTTTGCATTCATGACCTTGTTCTTTTGCATTCCATAACTCTATATACTCTTTTTAGTTCAGAAATTGCTAGTGAAATTATTCATCAGTGACAGTAGGTTCATAATGATTTAATTTTATCTTGACAACATGACTTAAACATCACTTAAATAGTTTGTACAGTAAATGTGTTGGATTCAGGAAATGTATGTTAGGAGACAAATTATTTGTGGAGTTATCCTAAGTTAGCATTTTGGACTTCTATGTGAAGCTTCTCGAGCATGCAAATTTTTTATCTGCAGGAGGAGACATTAATTTTGGGACCTGGGGAGCACTGTATGATAATTCAAAGTCTCTGTTTTTTGTGGGAATTCAACCCTTTCCATAAACATGAATGCAATCATAAAATCTCAAAAAATAAAGTGTTTTGAGCTCTGTGGAGACAACAGAAAACAGAGTAACGGAGGTGGTTCACTTGGGAAGAAGGGAATATATTACAAGCTGGTCTGCTGTTATTGCCATACTTGGTGCTTTTCAGATTGTATTAAGAAACTGAAGTCAGTGGTCTTTAAATCTTTTGGAATTTTTAGAATTTGGACCTTAATCTGTTACGTTTCAGATAAGAACCCATTTTTTTGTTCTAGACTGTTTCTCTAAATTTCATATACTGACATTGTGGTTTTATAGCTTATTGAAGCAAGCTGTTGTGATAAATTTACTTTCTCTATTAATGTTGTACCAATTCTCAGTTATACTGAGTCTGTGTCACTAAAGTAGGTTTTCTTGACATTATGATGCTCTTTACAGCTGCTGAAGATAATTACTGTTAATAAAGTACAGCTAGAAAAGAAAAGTCTTATTCACAAATATAATCACATCTGAATGTTATAATTATACTTCTGTCAGTTGATAACACTAAAATTCTAGTTAGGGATAAAGTGATTTGCTTTTTAGATGTGCTGTGGACTATTCAATGTGCTACTTGCCATCTTGGTGCTCTGCTTGCTAATAAGTTGTCCCATGTAAACATGAAAGAGCTTTTGACTAAAGTGATTGCCTGTGGGTCAAAGCAGTATACCTAAGCAAAAACATTTTAATAACATAGTTTTAAATAATTTAACAAATCATACTGCAGCAGAAGTTGTAGAGGACAATGCTTGTTTGTGGCATTTCTTCCTATTGATTGTTTCCACATCATTACATCTGCCATATTAGATTAGGATAATATTTTTGAAGAACCAAAACTGTGTTATAGTGGGACATCTTTGTTAGTAATATCACACTTAGCTTGCTTGTTTGTTTATTTGACTCCAATAAACATAAAGTTCAGTGTAGTCTCCTTTCTGTCTTCAATTACTTCAGATAAATGCTCTGTCATTATTTCTCCTCTATTTGGTTGAGATGATCTCTTCGGGGCTGCAGATTATCTACAACACAGATGAGGTACAAATAAATTTATTTCTGCTGTTAAAATGCATGCTTTAATAGTTTGTTTTTTTTCCTTGGTTTTGTTTAATTACCAACCCTAAAGTAATTGTTCAGGAAATGCACTGCAGATAATCTCCACCTCTAAAGGAAGTCAGGAAAGATAAATGGAATGAATGCATAGTGAAAGAAATTAATAGCTAATAGAGTGTTAGATATGCAAACAGTGAATGTAACATGACATTGAAAAATTTCATAATTCCTTGCTATTTCTGAAAGGTACGCAGTCAAGAATTAAAAGATCTGTTAGGATAGTTAACTTCTAGTTGATTATGTTGTTCTCATTTTCACCTTATTTCAAAGTCAGTCAGTGCATGCTGCCCAGAGGAATTTCAATATAGTAAGTAATAGGGTTAATTTTCTGGAAAGCTGAAGGACTTCCTTAAAATACACATGAACCTATGGTTGTTAAGAAGTTTTGCTGTATCTTGAATTAAAAATAAAACAATCTTATATTGTGGTAAGAGATGTTTGTAAGATTGTTAGCTTCTGTAAACAAGAATAATAGCCACCGTGGCCTTGGCTTGAGGACGAGTCATGTCAGGACAACCTGCTGCCCTGCTCTAAAATAAGGTTATTTTTTGAGACAGGAACAGAAAGCACAGATTTATTTTTTTCCCTTTTTTTTTTTTTTTTTTCCTATTTCCTTAATCCAGTCTGTTTAATAGTCGTTGCCTTAAAAAGCTTAAATGCACTTAGGGTAGTACTATCTTTAAAAAAGGGAGATTTTTCCAGTAATAGTGTATTTGTATTATATTTCTAAAATGTACATCTTCATTAATGTTTTTTCTTTAGATAATGAGAAAACTCAGTGATGCAACTTGTCTCCTTTCTTGCTTAGTTAGATCATAGGTCATTATTACTTTCTCTAAATTGCCTTTATGTCTGTGACAAGGCAAATGTAGGGCAGGGGTTGGAACCTGATGATCTTTAAGGTCCTTTCCAACCCTAACCATTCTATGATTCTATGATATAATTATGTATTTACTTAGCTTGACTTATGATTTATATTATCCTCCAGATGTTTGCATTTAATTGCAGAATTTGCAGAAAAAGTGCATGTGTATAGACTGTCCAGTCAGTGGATATTCTCCACGTCAATGTCAGGATGTAGTCTTCATTGCAGCTGTACCCTAGAAATCTGTGGACTATGGAGATTTGTACTAAGATTGTTTTACCACAGACCTCTACATTCTGTTAGTCTCTGTATAGCTTCGACAATTGAATATATTCTCAGATCTTATCAATGCCATGTAATTATGGTATTTCCAAGCTTTCCTATGCGTCTAGATAATATTCAGTATAGTGGCATTGGCAGCACTGTGGATGTGGCAATCTGCTACCCAGACATCAAGTTGGCTGTTTCTTTCCGATGATATAATTGCATGATGTATTTAGTCTCTTTCCTTTCGTAGAGCGCGGGGTTTGAACCAGTGCTAGCATGGTGGAAGGTACTGGCAGATGGCTGATATTTGGCAAGCTGCTGCATGAATATGTTTGTACACAGAACTCTTGGCTTAGGAGGCAATCATTGTATACTAGGCTGCTTGGTGTCAGTGAGTTACCCTCTAGTCGCATCTGTTTGCAGTTGAAAAAATAATTTAATCGCATCTTTGCATCCATAACAAAGAGAACAGTGTATGATTGTGTAAGTGAATGAATTTGAGAGCAGCTACCTACACATAAAAGAGTAGCACTAGTATTTGTAGTCATCCATGCTGCGTGTGCATTCTTTATTACACCTGCTCTCCACATGCTTGACTTCTGGATAAATAAGCTTAACATACACAATCCATCATTTCTCTAATTGCTTTAGCATTGGCTTGGTTATAGCATTTACATGCCCATGATATAAATGATTGTTCTATGAAGATTTTGGGTTGCAACAAGTTATCTGCTGCCTTTTTTATGCCATTCTGCTGTTTGGAAATGCTTAGTCCCATGGGAACATCATTCTCTGGGGGGGGAAAAAAAAGGGATGGAAGGCACAATTATGATGGCTGAGGAAAAACAACTTTGTGTTTTTGAAAAAAAATGAACAAAATAAAATATTTCATTTTCCTTCAGTCACTTTTCTTTCTTTCTTTCTTTCCTGTAGGTGTCTTTCATTCAGAATCTTGTGTTTTGTGTGGAAAGAGCCTATCGTGTACCAGATTTTGGTGTCTGGGAAAGAGGAAGTAAATACAACAATGGCAGTCCAGAGCTGCATTCAAGGTAGGTGAGCAAATGTAGCTCTTTTTCAGTCAAAGCAAGTAAATGTGATATGAATAAAAAGAATTCATGGAGTGAATTAGAAATAATAATGCATTAAAATACTGTTTGAACTAAAGTAAGGCTCTCTAAAGACTATTTTGGGAAAGTAAGAAGCATAATTTCATCATCATATGCATGCTGGAATAACCACATAGATGCTTAGCTATTTGGGTATTCAAATTTCAATAATTATGTGCAGCTGCATGCATATAATTCTGAAATTGTGTTCAGAAAGGTTCAGACTCTTGAAGCATGTGCAGTAGATTGGATTCACAAAAGTGTTTAGAAATATCCTGATGTAAGAAGCTGTTGAATCACGAGTCTAGATTTTCTCATCTCCACTATGCTGGGAGGAAGATGCTGGACACTGTGGAGGATGATACCATAGTGCACAAGTTCTTTTTCCAGGTTTTTCAGATGCTCCAAGTGACTGGGCATTCTGACCTCTGTCTTGTGCGACAGTTAGAAATGTCCTTAACATTTTAATATTAGAGTGGTCCAGTTCACTTCAGTGGAATTGCTCACATGCTGTCTGTCTTGAAGGATCAAATTTGCTTTTTCTAGCATTGCTATTGTTTTCTTCACTTTGACTTCTGAGGTTCTATTAATCATAAAATGGCTATAGCTTGGATATCTTAGGATTTTTACAACATCATTGGTCGTCATAATTATCATGGGCTTGCAAGTAATACACGTGTTTCTTCTAGTCTTTGATATTGCCAGCTGAATCTATGTTCTCATTTCAGAATGAAATAATTTTTCTTAGTTCACATATAGGCATGTTTTTTAAGCTATAGCTATAATTACATGTCATTGCAGCGAAACAATTAATTTAGGTATTTTTTTTCAGGGCTTTTGTGGCATTTTAGTACCAGTACGAGAACAGAAAACTCCAAGTTGTTATTGTGTAATCTGCTTTGTTGGTTTGTTGGGTTTTTTTCTACCTCCTATGTCTGTAACATTGTCAAATGCCAGACTATGTGAGCATTCGCTTAGAGAATCATACACTTCTTTCCACATGTCACCACATGTTCTGGTTATTCAGTACAGGAATTTCCTCCAGGGAAAGCTGAACATCTTTTAACCAGATGGAAATGGGCATATTGTCTTGTCTTAATCTAGGCTGGCATTTGTAGGTTGGTTTTTCTAAGGGTGAAGCTTTATGAGATGGACTGAGCCAATCTAACAGGTCATTGAGCTGGCACAAAAGTAGAGAGTTTGGTCCTAATTTAAGAAGTAGGCTCTGGTCATCGGAAACAGCTATTGCCCCTATTTATCTTGCCTTTTGTGCATGTTGATACTCTGCTTCACTGTAGGGAGCCAGTAGACAATTTCACTTGTTTTCATAAATCAGAAAAAGTGGAAGAGGAACATGCATCAAAATATGTATTTAGATATTATTGAGGAAAGCCCTGGGGACACTAAAATATTCTCTATAGTTTGTTATGTCCTGTTGTAGTTATCTACTTAACAGAACTCTAAAAAAAGATTTTAAAAAATTCAAGAAGTGATTATAACTAATCAGGGCTAGTAGCGAATGATGTATGTCTTTCTTCAGTGATGATGGACTCCAAACCAGTCCCTGAAGTTTCAGTATTAAGTATGCTGTACTCCTGGCACTTAAAACTCACACCGTAAATCTACACACGGTGTGTGTTTGCTTTCAGAATTCCGAGTTAATTCTTGTCTTTTATTGAAAAAGGCTTTCTTTTTAAAGAATATGTTTTATAATATGAAGTCCATAAATAATAACTGCTAATTATGGGCTATGTTAGAAGATGCAGATATTTTAAGTCTTTACACAGTCTTGGTATTCTATTTTAGTACAGTTCAAAACACTTCTAATAAATGATAAATAGTGAAACACTCTGTGGACCAGGTCTGCACTGATGTATGCAAATTGATGTCTTTTACTTGTTCAAAGGCAAGATTTGTAACAGCTTTTATTGTAGTGTGATCCCCTTCCCATACGGCTGAACTTGTGAAAAATTAATTTGTCCTGTAACTATTTGATCAAGCTGTTCTCCAGGCATTTGCTGAGTACCTCTGCAAAATGTCTTTGACATCTCCCATATGTACTGTGAGAATAATGAAGTTGCTGAAGTGCAGTATCTTCATACTTCAAATCTAAGATTGTAAAGCCTTGATCTTGCTCTTCTCTGTAGTGTAGGTATTATATTGCTGTAGTGCTGTCCTTCCTTGTTCTATTTTGTTTTGTCTGGTTATGAATTTATTATTGTTATGGGATTTTTTTAACATCCTTTGTGGTGTTTGATGTTCCAGTTGAACTGTACAGTTCTTGGATGGAGGCAAGAAACTGAATGGGAGGAGGATTAAGGACGTATGTGCTTTAAGGTGTGTTTTGATTAACAGTTGCTAAGAATATGCAAATTTTATCATTTTCCCTCCATTATTTTACTGAGGGGGTAAATCTGACAATTAAAATGACTGGGAATTATGAATTACGTTTAAGTGAATTTACTAATGCTTTTGTAGCAAGCTGGAAGTGTAATTTGTCCAGGTTAGTCTCAGCTTCCCCTGCCCCAAATGTGCATTGAGGTCAAATGTTACCCATAGTGTTATGATTGCAAGACTGCTGTTGATAATTCATGACAAATCACAATAACCAGCAGCTGCAGTAAAGTCTACAGATTGCACCTGGGAGGTTTCAGTGTGGACATTAAGAAGAAACCTTTTCACTTGAAGTGCAGTGCAGCACCAGAGTAGGATACTCAGAAGAAGTTACAGTATCTCCATCCTTGGAGGCTTTTGAGACTTGTCTAGATGAGGCTATGGTTTACCTGAATTGGCCTTGGTTATTGTATCTGACTTCACGTGAGGTTTCATGTTGGACTGGATGAGTTCCATATGTCCCTTCGAGCCAATGACTGTGAAATTTTCGGAGTAATATTTAAAGAGGGTTTGACTTGGACTTTGTTTTGGAGCCATCTCCAAGTAAGCATCTTTTTCTCTGGGAATAGGGTCCAACAGGTGAACACAGCATTTTCATAGTGGGTTGCTGAGTGGAGGAATATATTAAAATATATTTTGCCTTTAATTCATACTGCTAAACCAGTCCATTTTTTCCATTATTAAAATGTAGAGTATGAAGAATGTATTTTCTGTAGAAAGACCTGAGCATAATGTTTATTAAAAAAAAACCAAACCTCTTTTCTAATTTGCCCAACAGGAGGTTTTTTTGAAACAAGTATCTGAAGTGTGATCGTAGTTCTGAAATGTGTTATGTTTTGTGATTGTTCAGTCTTTTGAAGACATACTTGACACTACAGCTATTATCTTTTTTTTTTTTTTTTAAAGGAACTTCCTCCTGTCAGTTACCAATGAAACTTCTAGTAGTCAAAGTAGTACTTGTGTGTATGGTGAAGGAAATGCGTGCTATACAATTGTAATGTGAAGGAATATTACATGATAGGGGAAAGAAAGCAGTATTTTAATGTTGAGACATTTATATTTTCATTTGCAAGTAATATTTGTGAGCGTAGTGAAGTCTCCAGGGGCTTTGAATAACTAGAGGTAGAAAAATACTGATCAGTATTACAGTGAGTAAAATTACAGTAAGTATTGTTCTTATTGTCAGTATTATTGTTCTTGTAGAGTAATGACTATGTAAATCAAAAAAATATTTTTTTTAGATAGAATGAGTAGTTCAACATTATTTGAATACCAGTGGTTGTTGCTGTTGAACAACTAGTACTTCTCTTACCTTTTGTCAGTAACCTTTTCTCCTCCTCTGAAAGTATCTTGGTATTAAAAGTGTTATTTGTAAGGGAAAAGAGGAATATGAGAGTTTAACATGTGATACAGATTTCAATGTGTGGGATTTCTCTGATTTTCATTTTCCATGTGTGCAGTTTGATAATAATAATTAACTGCTATGAAAAGTTCTGAGTCATCACACCAATTTGCTTGATCAATTGCTAGGTGATAATTAAAATAGAGCAATTGTTAGACCAATTACATTTTTGTTTAGGTATTGGAAACACAGCCAGAAAAATAATTATATTCACAACATTTCAGAGTTCAATTTATCCCTTCATCGTATTCTCCAGTACCAAAAGCTTTCATCATCTGAATATACTGAAACTGAGGGATTTCGCCACTGTTTGATGGCAACTGCTTAGAGCAGAACTTAGTTAACCTAATCAGCTTTCTCTTGTTGAGCCAAATAGAATTAAATCCCATGAGTACTATTTCTGGCAATGTTTCAGAAGGAGAGATGGAAGTTTTTAAAGCTGTTTGTAATAGTTAAAAAGAATGATAAAGTCTGAAATCAGTGTTTGAAGTACTTCTAGTATTAAAACCAACCCGGGTAAAACAGTGATTAAAGTAAACAAATTTAACTCTGCACTGAATTTTTTTTTCATTATTTTCAATACTTTCTGTGTCATCGTAATG
This sequence comes from Pterocles gutturalis, assembly GCF_000699245.1. NCBI lineage: Eukaryota > Metazoa > Chordata > Aves > Pterocliformes > Pteroclidae > Pterocles > Pterocles gutturalis. Next base: position 22,741 of record NW_010112819.1, on the reverse strand, counting down.
GACTCCCATCTTTAAAATATGGATTAGTTAGTAAACATTTGAAATTTTATATTTTACATGAATAAATAGTACAAATTGGTTTATTTACAGTAAGGTAGAAAGTGCTCTGATCCCAGAATGCTGCATGGAGTGTAGAAGAACTGAGGTTAAAGCACAGTCCCCGTTTGTGGTCTTCTGACAGTTTGGTTGCGACAAGCTTTTTGGGCTGGATAGTGCAGTTTGTTAATAGTATCACGATTCCTCCTGCACAGAAGTTGGGAATTATTAGTGATTATTTTCTGAATACTTTTTTCTAACTCGGTGTTGCTTCATTCATTATTTTTATCAACAAAATATCTGGGGCTGTCTTGTTCAGAAATACATTTCCCTAACTGTTGTTAATTTTACTATTTCCCTGCAAGTGGACTGTAGCCCTCAGACTCTTAAGGATGCTTTTATTTTTTACGCTCACGGCTATCTCTGTGTCATCATTGTTCTCATGTTATCTGGGAACACGGATCCTCTGACAAACAATTTTTTTTTTCTTTCATTCCTTGTTTGGCAGTGCTGCATAATTTTTATTCCAAACAAAAAATGGCAAGAAAAACAAAAGTGTGGTTGGCCAAGTGGATAATCAATTTTAAAGAAACAAAGGATATAAACTTTTAACTCCTTGTTTTGTTTTGTTTTTTGTTTTTTTGTCCTTTTTTTTTTAGAGAGTATTTCAAGGAGTTACTGTGCTAATACATAAACTGTAAAATTAATTGGCACATTCGGTTTTTCCTAGACTTTTCCCAGTTCTTAAAACTTCTGACCTTTCAAGCATCTATATATAGCAGTGTGGATAATCTTGTTTTGTTTTTCTTTGTTTTTGTGTGTGCATATGTTTGGTTTTGTTTTTCTCCAAATTTGTGTATTGTGCCCAGTTGGAACAAACACAGTAGCTGCATCTAAATGGTTGTTAGCTGAGGACAGTGTCAACAACTTCCTCTCCCTTACAGGGAAAGGCTTTATGGAAAGATGAACCTTTCAGTTCTTCTTTCCACAGATTTTTGTCTTGCTAAGGTTGAAGCTTTCTTCCTAAAGTGTTGATCTATGCCCTCATACTATGTTCTGTCACTTTTGTTTACCTTTACGGTCTTTTTTTTAACTCTGAATCTTTTGTCATGCCAGCCTGATTCATTCTGCTTTTTCATTGTTCAATCTTTCGCTATACGTCTTCAGCTTTGTTAACTTTTACAGATAACAAGGTAGACATCTCTACTTCCCTGTTATTCTGCTGTCTTCCTTTTCTGTTGTCTCTTACTGTCGTTTTTTTTGACGAAGAATATTTCAAATTAATTGTAAGCTAGTTGGAAAGCAGAGGTCCTGTGTAAAGGAATGGGCAGTTAGATGAAACTTGATTCTGAAGGAGGAGCTTCAAAACTGGGAGAGACGTTTAGGGATAGCACATGGGGAGTCAATGAAGTCAATAAATCGCTGTTGTAGTTTCTATAGAAATGAAGCAGAGACAGATAAAGACACGTTGGTCAGAGGCACTGTAGTTAAGTGGAGACAAAGGCATCATTTAAAGTTTTAGTTTTATGAATAAAGTTGGAAAAATTACACTGGGCTTTGTTTTGGTGGATGCTCTGAATCCATTTACCAGATCGCCTAAGAGAATGTAAAAGGTGTTTGTTTTATTAGCTGGACTTCTGTAGTATTTGTACTTCCTGTACTTGTATGTCATCACTTAGTAAGCA
>NW_010112819.1:18048-20989 GCF_000699245.1 Pterocles gutturalis | reverse complement strand
TTCCCTACTTTGAATGCTTGTATTCGATAGTAGAACTGTCCGAAATCTGGCAGCATTATATATTATGTTTTTAAACTCTAGCACTGTTGGGAATTAGCTCTTTTAATATTTTACTTTTTGATGCCCTGTGACCTTAACTTCTAGAATTTTGGAATCAATGTGCAAAAATATAGCATTTTGTGTCTATGTTAATGCTTTAGTTCCTTATTGCAGTTGAATGGACACATGTGAAGTTGGCCTATCTATAATTACGTATTCTTTAAAACAATATTTCAAAATTCTGCCCTCTGTTATACTTCAAATTTCATATAAACCTGTCAAATGTGTATTATGCATTTGCATTAGCTTATTTTGAGCTTAAAAAAAAAAAACCTGTCAAAAGAGTGTGTGTACATTGAGAGGAAATGTTTCTTCTCTTTTTTTTTTTTTTAATACAAAGGAAGTCTAAGACTCCTTTCTTTTTTTAAAGATGTGGCCTTGTAAAGATAATCTTGTATATTTTCATATACTCTGTAATTTTCATAATCAGTGATACATTATATTTCAGTATATAATTTGATTTAAAAATCATGGGATCAGTGATTTTTAGTAGATACGACTAGTGCTTAATGTCTTCGAACATGAACTTGCAAACTTGAAAGCTTGTTGGTAGTATTTCTGGGTCTTGTTTTCTTCATAATGGATACTAGTTGTGGAGTAAGTGAAATAAAAGACATTTTGCTATATAGTTGACCTCAGAAGATCCTCCTTTTCTGAATCCAGATTGATGAGTTCTTTTACTATATCAAAAGCTACTCAGAAACCAGTCTTTTAAAGTTTAATGCTTGAGAGCTGGGTTGAAAAATTGTGCTGAAGTAAATCCTCTGTTAATACACTTGTTAGCAAGACCTTGAATTACATAATGCCAGATGTCTAGTAGCAAGGTGAGAGCAGAAGTGCTTTTTCCAGATGGTCTTTGACATTTGAAGACAAATAAAAATGCTGAAAAGTATTTTTTTAAAAAAAAACCTCAAAACAACCCACCACAAAACCCCAAATTTGCTGCTTCATCATATTGTTAACATCAAGATTAAGCACAAAATTCAAATCAAGACAAGGTCATAGCTCTGGAAGCTGTCAAACATGTTAAATTTTAGTCTGGGCTTGAATTATGATCTGTGGTATTTTGTTGTTTTGTTTTCTCCTCAGCTCTGTGGGACTGGCAAAAGCAGCTTTAGAAGCAATTAATGGTTTCAATCTCTTTGGAAATCAGGTAATAAGAATGTTTGTTTTCTGTCCTTTTTTTTTAGCAGTAATGATTTACACTGTGGATCAGAGGATATTGAGAAATATCTAGTACAGTTTGTTAGATTTCAGCTTTAAAGAAATGAGTTTGCAAACTGTTGCAAATTGATTGTCCTGTTTCAGGTGCAGAATTCGTCTGGTAAAATGGAGTGCCCTTACTATCCAGAATTACTTTAAAAAAATAAAATAATTGCAACTTATTCTGAAAAAGGATTTTGTTGCCAAAAATGTTTTGTTTCAGAATTGTATCTGTTGATCATAATACCATATACCTCTGCCTACAAGCATTACCTTACTTCTGTCTTGTTCCTTCACGTGGCTTTTGATCAAGACTTTAAATAAGATAAATAATCTCACTGTTTTACTGTTTTTTTAATTTCAGTATGTTGCATAGTGGTAAATGTCAGCATTGTCAAGCTCTTGGTGTTGTTAATGAATGGAGCTGAAGGGTGGGATTGCAGCTAAAAAGACAGTTGCATAGCATCAAATGTGTGTAGAAGTAGGTGTAATACTTCCTGATGAGTTTTGTCTGTAAATTGTGTGGAAGGGAGAATAGGTTGGTCACAAAGTGATGAGCACAGTACACTAAGTAAAGCCTTCCTCATTGCACTGTTTTCTTGAAAGCTTTAATGCTCTTTGACTTGTAACTGATGGACCTTGCTCACATGCCCAAATGTCTATATTTCTTACAAAGTAAGCACGAATCAATGAAACATGCTTTATCTCTTCTTAGGGTTGAGTAACACTCAAACTTATTTTAAAAAATGACACGTTTTCCTGAATAGCTTATTTTTATACTTATATATTTTTTCTCTGGTTAGGCAGTATATCATCATTTTGAGTTTTAATAATTTTATAATTCTGACCTTGACTTGAAGTACTATTTGTATATTTTTTGAGTAAGGTTTCTGTATATTTCTGCTGGCTTCAGGATAGGATTTTTTTTCCCCCCTCTCTTTCTGTAATACCCAAGATCTCCTTTTGTCATGTAAATCAGATGGACCTGACTTTCACGTGGTGATACTTGGCTGTGTCAAATATTCCACTTTAAGAAACTTGGTTAAATGCACTGGTTTGCCATAAAGAAAATAGTACAAAGGAGAGAAGTTATAAATGGTAAAATGCTAAATGGTGAATAAGGGGAATTCTCAGGTGCTCTTTGTTTGAGCTAATGAGTATAAGCTAGGTCAGCTGTAGAAGTGTGACTGGAGACACTCCAAATTACATTCCAGGTTCCTTTCTGTACTGCTTGATTTATTAAAACATGCTTAGTTATTTGTGACTCCATTTTTCTATTGGCAAAATGGTCGGTATGTCTTGGAACAGTCATATAAAATAATTATAAGCACTATTGGACAAAAAGTTCTTCCTTATAGTTTATTCACATAAAAATAACTGTTAAACTAAAACATCTTAGAGCTATTCAGATGCTGGAATGAAAAAGATAAGTTACAATTTGTTTTAAATAGTGAGCAACTGACATAGATGTACAATCTGTTAAAGAATCTTATCTATTGATGAAAAGCTGTGCCACTTACTATTATTAGACACTTGGTCTTGTGGTGTAGAACAGGAGGTCCTCCTAAACAAGGATTTCTGATTCTCTAGACTTAGGTGTCCATTACAACTTCTGTGGATATCTATTTGTGGTGGGTTT
>NW_010112819.1:0-17997 GCF_000699245.1 Pterocles gutturalis | reverse complement strand
GGGGGGTTGGTGTTGCATCTATATGTTTGTACTAGTACTGTTGTACAATAGCTGCCTTCTGTTTAGAATCCACTCAGGAAATATTGATGGCTGTTTGCTGATGAGTGAAGTATGAAGGTGCTCTTTCTGCATACACAAATACACTGTTTCAAAAAGACTTAGTGATTTGGTCTAGTTTTGGTTTACTTTATGCACATTTTAAAAGCTGTTGTTATACGTTAAGAGCTAGCAGCTAGTACAGATCTTAAATAATTATCAGACATTATACACACATTGCCTGTATTTCAGAAAAAAACCGCTTATCTACAATTTTTACCTTCCCAGCAGGCTTGAGCACCAGTAAATGCATCAGCTGGTTTTTCTTCAAATTAGTTTTTTACTTACTTCCGAAATAGATGAATAATTGCTGAAGCAAAACTAGTGTTTTGAGAGTTTATTTCCAAGATATTTAGCATAAACAGAAATTATTTTGACCTTCAGTCTGTGGCAGAGTTTGCCTTTGTGCTTAGCTCCAGCTGTGTTCCAATAGCTTTGAGAAATCCTGCTGAGCCCCTCAAGAGGAACTTGTTTACACCTGCAGCTACACCAGTGCAACCTGCATAAATCATTGCTGGGAATAACAGACTGCTCAGCCCTTCCATCCAGATTTTTCCACTCCACTGTGAGTTCTGGAAGAGAGTCATAAATACAAATATGTAGTATTGTAGCTGTGCTCTCACATGTGTATGTGTGTTATATATCTTTGGGTGTATCATGATAGGGCAGTTTCCCTGTGCATTCATGGATGCACCCAGAGCAGACAAAGTAAAGGTCACTCGTTGAAATTCACATTAAACTGCTCCTTCCCTCCCCCTCCTCATTCTAGAAAACATTAAAAAAGAATACATTTCTGTAAATCATACTTCTGTAACAAAGCACTGCTTAGCTGATATTCAATTTTACTGCATCCTTTGGTATACTTTCTAGGTGCCAGATACAATAAAGAAAAATTATGAATTGAAAAATTATTGTCTTTTTGTTTAACCTGAGTTTTACAGGCTTTAATGTAAAAAGGAGTTATTAATGGTTTTTAAATGCTGTTCATTTTCATCTCCATCATACCAGATGTATTTCATGAGAAGTGGGAGTTAAAAGCATAAAAATACAGTCAAGCTGTAACCCTAATGTTCCTTTAGTAAAAGATGTATTCACACACTGAGAATTTTTAATATAACAGATAAATCAGCTGCTTTAGTTTCTCATTTGCTTTATATCCTATGCTAAATTTCTTAAATTTATTCCCAATGTATTGTATATCTCTGAAATAATAGTTATAAAGCTAAGTGAAGTAGTTAATGTGTATGACATTGACATAAGAATTCTTTTATAATCCTTAACTGTGCATTGATTGTAACAATCTTTGTATCGTCCTAACTGCTGCTGAAGTTTGTGTGGAAGAACTGTAAAAGTGGGCCTGCTTTTTTATTATCATTATTTTTAATTTTTTTTTACATTTAGGATGCACTGAACTGATTGCATTTCAGTTTATGTTTTTACTTAATCACTTTAGAATCATCACTACTAAAAGTACTGTAACGTATTTTATCTTTTTGTGGGTTTGACATGGTTAACCCAAACCTCTGGTTTCTGAGTGTTACGGAGCATAAATAGCTTAGAATTTGTATCATTAATGTAAGAATTCCAGTTTAGCAAAAAAATTACATAAGAGGACATGCATTTACTGGCAGTGTGAGTTAAGGAACACAATGGGACCGCTAGAGACAAGCTGAACCCCATTTCAAGTCATTGATGATACTGTGACTGGTATATCAATCAATTGCTTGTATATGAGCTGCATGTCCTTTATTAGTTTGTGGAAAAAAATTGTATGTTAAACAAAAATCAAACCTTTGTAAGGTGTCCTTACTACAGAACTTTACAATATTTAGAGAAGTGAAAAAGAGTTCATTTGTAAAACAAGATGCTTGTGGTTTTATGAAATGCAAATTAGTCTGCTTTTGAATCCCCAGAGAGTCTGTTACTGAAGCAGAGATGTTGAAACGGCATGTTCACACATGTAGGCAGATGCGTTCAGCGTTTGTAGATGAATTTAGAGATTTGTGAATAATGAGAATCTGGATTAAGAAGAAAGTAGGAGAATAACAACTCATCAAAGGAAATGTGATTATTTATGTACATTCTTATCTCAGCACTATTCAGTATATTGTGCTAGAATGATTAAGAGAATAGAGATTATTTTCCATGGGGACAGAGGAAAACCAGGTTTTGTTTAGCCTAGCAAAGCAAAAGCTGAGTATTTGTATGATAGCTATGTATAATTACAGTGTGGGTAAAGGCTAATTAAGAAAAAAACACTGTTGTTTGGAAAGCCAAATGAATGGATGCTAGTACTGGCACAAAAAGAAGGGTGGTTAGCTAGTTATGTAGAGACTTAGTTGGAAATTAAAGTTTTTAATAGAGAGGGTGCATTCTGGAACAATCTTCTTAAGAGAATAGTATACCAAAGAAACTGACTGTTTTAAAGGAGAAATTTGATGAATTTATGAAAATTTATGCAATGGTATTTATGACAGTAACAGAATGAGTTCAGTGTTGAATGTGTCTTCCAATGGGATAGTGATATTGAGATTCGTTATGAATTACAACATGTCTGAAGAGATCCATTCATTAACAAACTGCATTGAGTTTCCAAGAGATTGCCTATTGATAATACTTTTAAATGCTGTTGATTCTGTTTAAACAGTATCTCAACTATGGAAATTCTTCTGAGTGTTTCAGGAAGTATCAAAAAGCTGACAGAGAAAATTACAGAATTTTACTAGGAAATGGGTTTTGCTAAGGCATAGATGTTGATACCATAGACCTTACAATAGCTGAAAAGCAGGTCATTTTTATTTGCTGTGGAAGTCCTTTTCCAAAGCAGTACCTCAGGTGAACATCCATAGATGTTCATCCTGACTTGTAATGAAATATTCAGCATCACTATTTGGAACATTTCCTGCAGTCACAGGGAGGGACAGCTCATTCTTTGTTTGTCCTTAATACAATCACAGTTTTTCAAGAATTAATGGAAGAGTTCATAGCTTCAATGAATCATATAAATCATAATCACAAGCACATAAAACCGTCTAATTTTGACTACATTTAAAAAAATTTGAAAATTCTAAATCTTTCCAACTTGAGGTTGGGGTACATTTTCTGATTAAAATGACCAGCTACCAGACTAATAACCTAAATAAAACAAAGAACCAGGTAGTTTCTTCAGGAGATGCTAACCTTTCATCCCTTTCCCCTTAAATACAAGTAATGTTCTCTTTACAGGGCTGCTCTTGGTCTGTTATATTTGTGGATTTTGATGCCCATAACCGTAACAGACAGACTCTCTGTTCATTGCTACCCCGTGAATCAAGGTCTCATGTAAGTAATTAAATGAAATTAACGTCAACAGAGTGTGAAGAAAATAAATGGATATGAACATAATCCTTAGTTCTATGATAGCCATTATGTTCTGCTTAATAACGATAGGAATTTGCTGGGAAGATGTTAAATTTTTGAAACACTTTATTTTAGCTTTAATTTATTCTTTTGTCTAGAAAAGAAGCCTTTAAGGTTGGCTTATCATAAATGGCTGAATAGGGAGGATTTCTTGTTATTATAAGCTACTGTTACAAATAAATATTTCCTCACTAAGTAAATCTAAGTGACATTAGTATGGATAGGTTTAAAAAAAAAATAATCTATTTCAGTGCTAGCATCAAAGGTAAATTAGATTTTTGAAAATTAGTAATTTAAAATGAGTGATAATACAGTTCTACTGCTTTTTTGTTCATTCTGGGATATAACAGCATTTTTGTTCATGAAACAGACTATTAATCTTCAACATTAACAGTTTACTCATTGTGTAGAAGAATTATAGCAGAGTTGTAATACTGGATAATTAAAATAAAAGGCACTGTCATCTACTTTTTTGTAGTCGCATGGTCCTTTAGAACTGTTTTGCTGTTCATTATTTGCTGGAGAGTTTAAATGTTCCAACAGAAGCCTGTTTCATAAGTCACTTATGCTATAGAAGCAGTCTTTGTGTCCATTTTCTTCCTTTTTTATGGGTTCATATCAATGCTATTGGCAAAAATATGTTATTTTAAATTGTTGACTATCTTAGATCTATCAGCAGAAAGGAATAAGAAAACAGCACGTGACATAAGAATTATAATTTAAAACTACTTTTTTGTATTTCTGTAAATTTACCTGTAATGGTGATGCAATAGTTAGTAATATTTCTTGTGTTTTTAATTCATGATAGTTGTACATGGTTCTTGAGAAATGCTTCTCATATTTTTTTCCTGAAATTAGTCCCTTATTATCTTAATTGTAAATCACATAGCCTTATTTATTACAGCACCTGAAGAATATTCCTGAAAAAGCTTTTCAGAAATCGTGATTTAATCGTAGTTGCTTCTCAGCATTGCACCTTTATAAAATGTTTGTGATTCATTTTGAGCTTAGGATACCCAGATGTTTCTGTTTCCTCCAGGAAAAACCTGGAGGATAATTTTTGTTTCTAAACTGTAAAAGTTCTAGAATGTATTCACTTATCCCTGCAGATTATCAACTGTAAAGTAGGTCAGATTCTGAGTCAAGTGAGTTCTCCTTTAAATCATATATCTGAATATTGGGTTTGTAGTTTATCTTTACATGTCTTTGGAAGTCTTATTTTGCTCACTGTTTTAATATAGTGGTACTATGATTTTGATAAAGATAAGCTAATGTTCCAAATGTATATTTCACTTAGTAAGTTAAACAGTCTTTGTTTGTGCATCAAATAATTGTCAGAGATCTAATTAAATCTATAATGTGCTATTTCTTCCCCTCCTTCTACAGAATACTGATGCAGCTCTTTTGCCCTGTCTTAGCTATCCTGCATTTGCTTTGGATGATGAGGTTTTGTTCAGTCAAACACTAGATAAAGTTATTAGAAAATTGAAAGGGAAATATGGGTTTAAAAGATTTCTGAGAGATGGCTACAGAACTGCACTGGAGGACAAAACACGACGTTATTATAAACCAGCAGAAATTAAGGTAAAGGAATACCTGGCCTCCATAAGGAAAAAATATGGATTTCTAAAATGTATCCACAGTATTTTAAAAAAGAAAATAAATAAAAAAACCAAAACAAAATCCCCCCCAAAACCCGAAAGAAGAGTGAATAATGGAACCTCCCCCAGTATTTGCAGTTTGAATTGCACAGTGACTCCTAGTTGCTTCAAGTGAAGGAGATGCATTTTGTGATTTGGCACGTGCAGTTTTGAGAGACTGCTGAGTCTGCAAGTTAGTTGTTGATTTGTTTTGTAATGAATGTGCTTCCATTTACATTTAGGGCACAGATGATTTCACATAACAAATAAGGAAGTTATTTATCATTTTATTTAATTTCACAGCTGACTACAGTCTGAGTGTATAGAAAGCAATTTTGCTTTTGACCACAGTATTTCTCAGAAAAGTTTATCTAAGTGAAAATTTACCTTTTTTTCTTTCTCAATAGTTTCTCTGTGGAAAATAAAATGTAGATTATATAAATATTCTGCTTGAGAATGACCAACAGCATGTGTAAAAGCACGGTTAAAGTGCCCATTGAATTAAGAAGTAGTAATCTAAATGAAAAGCTGATGTACTAAAATGTTTTTGTGTTCATGTTTGTCTTTTGTTGCTTTGAAATTATTGAATAAGATATTCAAATGTTTCCTTAAACTAAAATTACAAATGTCTGATTAATTTTATCCTCTTTTCAGCTCTTTGATGGCATTGAATGTGAATTTCCTCTGTTTTTTATTTTCATGATAATTGATGGTAAGTACAGCTTTACGTTCGTGTTCTTTAAAGGCATTAGAGGAAAAATACAAAATTATTTTCCTGTCCTACCAAAATAAACCATAATGCAGTGGCACTAAATGTCTCATTGAGAGTTCTACCTCATGGGTTAAAAAAACCCCAAGCACCCAACCCCTTATATTTCAGCATTTTTAACGTGAACTGGTTTTAGAATATACCTCAACATGGTTTTTATAAGCTTAAATCTGGACATTCAGTCGTGCATTGTCTTTTAAGCCTTAAAATCTTTCACAGTATGTCAGAACTTTGCAGTAGCATGTGGGAGAAAAGGGAGTGGAAAAGAGAACACACTGGCAAACTGAAGGTTGCAGCAGGTCTTTTCAAGTTGGATATTCTGTGATAGTTGAAATAAAAGTCAGAAGAGAAGAAAGCGAACCAGAAAAAGCCCAGTTTCTCTTTGAAATGCCTGTGCTTCCTGGACATGTTTTTCCACATAAGCAGTTAGTCTGATTTAAAACCAAAACCAAACAACCCCAAAAACAACAGAAAAAGTACCACTACCTAGACCTTATCTTGAGGACAGGAGACACATCAGAAAAGTTCACGGGATGATTTCAGGATTGAAGCTAAAGCTCACATAGAACAATAAGGCTGAATAAGAAAATGAGTAAGGGTTACAGCCATCAAACAGATTTGTAAATGGATGAAAATCTGGCCGTCTGGTTTTTTTCCCTTTAGTGTGTGAAATAGTTTTTAAATAAAGACGGTGAGGGCATAGAAATCGGCTGTCTGCCTAGACTCTGCTGTGGCTGCCCACAGATTTTTTGAAGATGTAACAGGGTTTCACAATTCATTTTTCTAAAGGAATGCTTGACACTTTTCAAAGAGTGATGCCCAAAACTGAGGAGAAAGACACTGACTTGCAGTTTTGGGAAGCACAGGAAAGATAATAATCTTTGACTGATGTTAGCAGAAGAATAAAGAAAGCATTTTACTCTTCTTGTATGACAAAGTACAAAATACCTATTTTGAACGTATTGGCCTTGTCTTTTTTTCCTGTACCACAGTTTAATCAAGTAGAGCAATTCTGTTTGTAGATTTTGTGCAGGTATCTCCAAATCCACAAGCTTCCTTAATGCAAAATTTAAAGCTTATGCAGGGCAACTTAAACTGCAAGAAGACAATGAAATAGGAGGAGCAGATTATAGTTGAATGTCTTTATAATGAAAATGTTGGAAAAAACTCGAGCTGCTACATTGTGAATACTGGTTCAGCTGAAAGCTTATTTGCCCATCCAAAACACTTGTGGAATACAAAGGAAAGCCTTTTTGGCAAAGGATATTAAGCTACTGAATATCTAGGTAACTCCTGATAGTTGGATTTTGTTAACTGTGTAACAGTGGGACAGTGCTCCAATAAATAAGGAAGGAGAGAGTCCTGTAAATTATAGTCCATAATCCTCCAATTTTGTTCACATCAGCAAAATCATTTTCATCGTTTCCTTTTTGAAAGATTAGCAGAACATATTCAAGTAACTATATATTTACTGTTTTTTTTAAGAAGACAAACTAATTAGCTCATCAACTTTTCTCTTTTGTCAATGACAGCTTTTTAGGATTTTTGAGATATGGAGAGTTAAAACAGTTCTGCCAAGTAGATATGACTGAATTAGTTACGTATTTTCTAGTAGTATTAAGAACACTGCTTTATTCCTCATGGATGATGATCATTATTGCCCAACTGTTGTCTTCACTAGATGATTCTTAATATAAAAGCATATAAGTGCATCTTTTTATCCCCTACAGCATCTGCCAATAAGACTAAATTACAAATAGTCAGAATATCATATTGCTCTGATGTCGTGACTGTACTCAAGTGTTTTGAAATAGTTCAGTGTGTCACTTAAACACAGGCTTTTTTGTGTGCAAACTTTCATTACATTTGTTTCTTTTGGCAAGTGATTTCATTTCCTGTATGTATACTTGGGAATATTTGAAAATGTAATGAACAGCACTTGTCAAGCTTTGGTTTTGGATAGAGCATTGAAGAGCCATGGAGAGAAAGAAAGATGTATACAGTAGTCAGGCTCCAGCTTTCTACTGCACCCATGCTTTTCAGTAGAATAATTTGTTGGATATTCTTAAAATAACATAAAAATAAGATTTTTGTGATGTTTTGATATATGTATATTAATAGAAAAACTAACAAAAAAGCATATCTAAACTTAAAATCAACAGAAACATATCTAAAAATATCATACACATAAATACAGCTGTACATATAGATAAATACATATCATACACAAAAACATATCTAACAAAAAGATATCTCAACTTTTTCCAATAAATATGTTCTGGTGTATTTGTTCTCAGTGGGTTTCTTCTTATTTTTGCCTTTTAGAATTCACCCTTCTTAAGAATACAGAAAGACTGCTTTAGTACTAATTTCCTCTTGGGATTTTTCTCAAAAGGAGATTGTTTAGGACTCTCTGGGTAGTAGATATGCATCTATAGCTGTGGGAAAGGACGGAACTAAATAAATCAATATGACTATTATTTGGATAAGACACATTTGAATAGCATCTTTGAAAGCTTTTTTATATTTCTGGTTGAATGTGGAGGATTATGGTAATTTTCTAGGATAAGGTAAGGAGGGAAACACTACAGCTACTTTTAATAATATGGAAGAATATGGTAATTGAAAAGAAAAGCCATGGAAAGAAATGAGTGAAAGATTTACAATGAAAAGTTTTCATCTAACTTGTTCCCCTTCAAATGTTAAAAATATCTTCTATTTTAAAATGTCAGTGCAACTTGTCAAGTTCATACAGGTTTTCCTTGATGAACAGAAATACTTTTGGTATTTTTGATATGTATTTTCATGTAAGAACTTTCGATGAACTGAACAGCGGTCATGCTAATATTAATCACATTCGTATTGGGATGACTAAGTTCTGCTAGAAAAGCCTTTAAGGTCCTGGTACTGCCAAACTTAGCATTTGCACCCCAAAAGCTGCATTACAGAGCTGACTGTTCTGTTTAATGTTTCAGGGTGTGTTAGCAGTTCTGAACCTCTATAATATGAAGATATTATGCCTATATAACTTACCAATGTAAACACTCCATCTAATTTTTGGAGGGGATTTTTTTCAGTTTACTACTACAAGTTCCTTTTGTGTTTGTTTATTGGGGTTTCTAGGCAACTCACCTCTAGATCAGTTTGCAACCCTGTCCTAAAGATTTAGAACCAGGCTGTTTGCCTTCACACTGGCACTCAAGCTCTGCTTCTTCACTCCGCTGTAAAGAAATTCCTTACAGCTAGCTGGGCTGTTCCTGAGCCTCTGTAAGTTCTCAGCTTTACTATCCTGTGTAACTTGCCATCGATTTCAGTTTAAGCTAGTAAGAGTGGCCAGTTCATGATCCCTGGGAGACTTAGCTGTAGCAGTAACTGAAGATCTACAGTTCAGTATTTTGCTTTTCATTAACTGTTTAGTGTGTAGGCACTACACCATTCAAAAATAAACACTGGATTTTTTTTTTCTTCTTTTATGAATAACGAAAGTTATTTCTTTCATTAAATCAATTATTGTTTGGGTTTTTTTAGGAGTGTTTAGAGGAAATCCAGAACAAGTAAAGGAATATCAGGATCTTCTGGATCCTTTACTTCAGCATACATCTGAAGGTATTATCTGGTAATCGTTCTTCTAAAATACTGTGGTTTTTTATTTGTCTAAAATTGTTAAAATACTGATCTTCCTATTAATGGATATTGCAGTCAAAGCAAAGGAGAAGTAATAATGTCTTTCCTGATGGCAAAATACTAATAGTAAATAATGTATTTCATGTAGATACATTGCATCATAAATTGTGATAATAAAAATAATGCTGTCTGGAAAAAATTGTACTGATATAAATGTAAGATTTACACCATACCCAGTCATTCCTCCCCTCCTTCACCTGTGCTTCATGATTTACAAAGTTTGGCTTTGAAGGGAAATATTAACTACCAACAGTCAGATTGTTTCGATGTTCCACTTGGGTACTTGGGAACTAATTGCATCATTCATTGCCAATTAATTTGACAAGATTTAAAACTTAATTTGGTATATGCATATGAAATTGTTTATAGCTTAGAGCAGTGAAAGTGGCAACATGGTAATTTTAATATAAATGTTCTCTTACTGAAACTGTGCACTCCAGAATTTTGGTGGAACTGTAGACAAGGCTATTGATGGCCTATAGGCACATCCATCCAAAATTCCGTTAAAAAAAAAGAAAAAGGCCATAAGTTTGAGTGGGAGGAACAAAAATGGCCCGAGAACAGAACAAGCTTCAATATATTGACAATCCAGTTTTAAAACCCAGCATCTTTAGTCACCTGTTCTTGACATCTGTGGTAGAGTTGCACAAGTAGATGCAGAAAATTTGTCTGACTTATTCTTTAAACTTAGAAAAATAAACTTAGAATGCTTGTTGAAGTGAACTACTTTCTGTGTGAAATACAAATATTTTCTTAACAAATTTTCATTGTATAGCAAATTTTCTGACCTTGCTGCTCATTATTCTAGATACAAGATATGGTATCTTCCAGTGAAGAAGTACTGCCATTTTGCTTCATAATATTTCAAAATCAAAATGTTAGTTTTAACTTGATTTTGCATACCTGCAAAAAAAATATAATTTTCATTTAATTAAATGGCTGACTACTCTTGGCCAAGATTTTAGTTTTCACAAGTTGTCTGATAATGAGCAGGTGTTAAATGCAGGGAAAAACACCCCAAGCGTTTCACTCTGATGCAGCTTTCATTTCTTTTTGTTATGGTTTGTTATCTGTACTGCATTTTGCTTTAGGTGAAAAATACTTTTTTTTCTTTTTGCTCAGTAGGATGCTACACAAACAATGTATGTGTTCTGGGAAGAAGTTCTGTGGAGACATTTGGTGAAAAATAAAGTAGTTTAATATTGCCCTGGGTTTCCTACACCGAGTGTAGTTTTGAGAGATAACAATGAATGACAACAGTCTTTCTGTTCAATCAAATTGTTCCTAGGGTATAATTTTTCCTGTTTTGAATCCAATTCAGCTTTATTAGGGGACTGCAATCAAATAATAAAGGAAGTAGAATTTATTTGCTTAACTGTACTTATTTTTAAAACGCTGTATAGGGTGTCCTGTTGTACCCAAGTATTACTACGTGCCAGCTGATTTTGTGGAACTGGAAAAGAAGAACCCTGGCAGTCAGAAACGGTTTCCTAGTAACAGTGGACGCGATGGGAAGTTTTTCTTGTGGGGACAGGCAGTTTACATCATTGCAAAACTCCTGGGTAAGAGGCTGAGGAAATTCTATCAGGTTTTGATGTGTCAGAAGTGAAGGATATTTATCTTGTTAATGTTGTTCTTGAATTTGAACAAATGCATTGGCTTGAGTTTTGAATGGACTGTGGGTGGCACGTGTGTCCTCTGCTTTGGTATGTATCTGATAGGCGAAAATTGCTTTTTATTCTTCATGTTAAAATTTTGTGCTGCATGCAGCGTACTGGAATATTTTACAGAATACTGAAAATCTTCTAAACATGATAGGTTTCTTTTTTGCTGTTTCTTTTCCTGGCTTTCCCTCTATTTCCTTTTCTTCATGACAAAATATATTAACATGACACTTTCTGGATTAACTGTATCAGCTGCACCTGTACAGTGATGTTTGTAAGTGATCTGTAGGATTTAATTCAAATTTTTTACTGCTTTCAGTAAGACAGGTTTAAATTTTGAATAGTTGCAGTCTCAGATAAAGTTCATGATCTCAGATAAAGTTAATGTTTTCTTCAGTCTGTGTTATTTTACCCTTTAAAACGGAAGAGTCTAATGAGCATTTGAAAGTGCATTCCAAATCTGGCCATTGAAGGTCATTATTGTGAATTTCAGTCACAAATAAACTCTTGGCCTCTCTTGAAGGGATTCAAAGGCTAATGCAAAACCAGGTGTTAAGCCAGAGAAGTCTTCACAGTTAAGATTTTTTCTTCATATTTATTTCAGGAGAAAGATATATTGCTTTATTTTAACATGCTCAGCATTTACCTGGTAATCAGTAGATTGATGTCTAAAAACTTTCTTTCTGTGAACACTGTAAAGGGAAACAGGCTGTTGGTAGTAAAAATGAGAAAGATTGAAGGGGAGTTTAAAAATTCAAGACTTGGCAAGAACAGAGGTTGTATCTTTAGGTATGGAAGAACAGAGTCCATCTGGTGCTCCACCTGTTTGGTTTCACTGTATTCCTTGCATAATTCCTTTCTGAGCCAACACTGTAAAGTAAATGCAGGCAATCTCACCTTTTTAATGAAAAAAATGAATTAAACTTCTTAATAGTAGCCAAGTAATCCTCAAATGTGTGTGCAGGAATACTGTAGTAATTCTGGTAGTATTCATCTTGTGCTGATATTTGTGTATTTCTGTACCTGCAGCATGCTGGTTAAATGCTGCTTGAGTAAGGTAACTGTCTTTTGTTTCAGTTCTTTCTTTTGCTGAACATTCTTACACTTTTTTTTCTAAATAATTGTGCTAAATCTCTTTTTGAAAGGTTGTCATTAGTAACAGTTTCCTTTGTTGTTTAAAACTTTCTCTCCGCTCTATTCACTACTTTTTCATTCCTCCCTCCTTTTTTGCCAAGTATTTTTTTTTCCCTTTTCTCTCATAGCCTTTGCAAATAGGTTCTGGAAATTTTATCACAAAGCTAAATCTATTCACCAGTGATTGTTATATCAGGAACTCCATTTATTTATACTCATTTAAAATTGGTGCATTTCATTTTGCTCCTTTCTGGGTGAAAACCTACCTGAGTAACAATCTTGTCCTTTGTGAAAGTACTTGTGTGTGTTACTTTGCTTGTTGATGGTTGCTAATTAAGTGGAAACCTGACTTCAGACTTCAGTTCCTGGGAAGGTACTGGTTTCCCATTTCATCATCCATTCCAGAAATGGTTGTGTTGCCTCAAGGGTAGCAATGGATTTGTATTTGCTCAGCCTCCTTGCTTCTGTTCTGTAGGCGAGTGTACAACAGAACCTTTCTAGATTCTTCTGTCTGTGGGCCCAGTGTCTGCCCGTTGCAGGCCACATTTCTCTAAATGCAGAAACATGAAACTGAGTCGATTCTCACACACATCGCTGCCTCCCACAGAGGGCAAACTGAAGTAGCGAGGTCAAAATCTTGATCCTGCGTATAAAGGCTCTGAGCAACAGAGGCAATGAAAGGTGTTGGGTTAGACTTGATGATCCTTGAGGTCTTTTCCAACCTTAATGATTCTGTGACTTTCTATGACTTTGAAAGGGTCTGCCTGCCGCTGTTGGAAGTCACCATATGCTTATGCAACTTAAGAAATTGTTATGAAGAAAAACATGCATTTTGTATCTGGTGATGCACTTTTCACGGCACCTGTTTCTTGCTGTGGTTGAGGAGGTTTGTAAAGCCTTTCTGGCAGGGTCCCCATTTCAGAGC
This sequence comes from Pterocles gutturalis, assembly GCF_000699245.1. Lineage (NCBI taxonomy): Eukaryota > Metazoa > Chordata > Aves > Pterocliformes > Pteroclidae > Pterocles > Pterocles gutturalis. Next base: position 4,686 of record NW_010112819.1, on the reverse strand, counting down.
AAGGGAAAGGGATGCCAGGTATTCGGCTGTTCTATGCAACTGAAAACTCACTCAGTTTAGTCTTTCCTTTAGTAGCTCCATTATCTTTCCTGTGGCTTTGTTTATAATTTTTGTATCTTGTTCTGTCAATTCAGTGCTGCCTGCAACTAAGTTAAGAGTTTTTAGCAATATTTTTTAGAGTATAGACCAAATGGATTAAATGTTGTCAGCTGTTGCTGAGGTAAATAATGAGCTAACAAAGAAAACTCTGCAGTGGCATTTCAATACATTTGTATTTGTGATAATGGTGAGGAATATTCAGTGAGTTTATTTTTTAAATAAAATTGTAAATATTGAAAGTTAACTTAAATTTTATATTACTTTATAGATGTTTCAAATACAAAATTATTTTGACTACATATTTTAATTACTGAGCAGTGTAAATCAATGTAAAAAAAACCTGTGGAAATAGAACAGCTGTTCTGGAAAGCACTCTTGCTTTTAAGAGCTCTGAGGCAGAGTCCATTGATCTTGCAATCATTTGGTGAATCAATTTTATAGCATCAGCAGTACTACAAATAATTGTGACTCTGCAGGAGTAGTGCAGAGCAGGGGAACAGCGTCCTTTCCTGGCAGGAGTCGAGCTGCATTCTCTCAGCAGAAGGCTGAGGGCAGGAGATGGTCACGGGATCTGGTGGCTGACAGTCGCTGGCATGGTTCCTGGCAGCAGCACGGCCGAGTGTCCTTCACTGCCTGCCCATGCGTTTTCTTGCTCTCTGCTCTTTGCCAACACTGTTAAGCTCGAGCCAGGACATATATGGAGTTTATAACCTGCTGTCTTAATTTGCTACACAGTACACAAGTCGGAAAATATTTTCTGATCAAGACAACGTTGGTTTTCTGTTGTAGCTGAATTAAGCTAATGGAGTCGTGAGTTATTCTCTTGTACATTAATAGCTGATTTGCTAGTGTAGGCTTTTTAAGAATATGTGCAAAATTGTTGACATATATAGGAGAATTGAAAATGCACTGTGACCTCCTCTGTAGCAGAAATTAAATAAAGATTGGACAGTTTCATGTCAAAATGAGTTTTTGATAGGAGAATACTTATTGGAAGGGTATAATGGCTCACAGTAGACTGTGAACCTTTATTCAAGGCATTTGTTGAAACTCTTTAATAGTGTACTTTTATTGGAGTATCTTTTTTTTTTTCATGAGGAGGTTAAAAAAAATGGAATTTTAGGTTTGTGGGTTTTTTTCATGTAAAAAAACATATAGAAATTGCTAGGTTTCAAATATATTTAATTTTTTTTTCTTCACAATTTCTCTTGAGATATCAGAGAGAGAGATGTTTGATATCCCTCGCCCCTTGTCTGCTTATCTTCAAAGCTAAACAATTTTTGATGGTAATCATTGGGTTTCTAGTTCAAGCTTCAGAATAATTCCATGGTTGTGGATTGTGGGCTTTTTATGTGAGTTGTGTGTTGTGGAGTCTGTTGTCTGCAAATATTCTTTTAACACCTCTCTGTGAAAAAAAGGATTGTTTTTATACACTGCAGCATTATCATTCACTGTAGCAAGAATGATGCTTGAGTCAGTTTTAAAATTAATATGATTTTGTAGAATGTCCTTTTGATCTGTAAATCATTGATATAAAATAGATACTATAGCCACTGAACTGACTATGTAAAGTGTATTTGCATGCCTCCTTCGCAAAAGCTGCAGGAAGTACTCAAGTCATTCTGTATTTTTGTTATTGTTTACTTTCAGCTGACAAATTAGTAAGCCCTAAAGATATTGACCCTATTGGACGTTATGTACCTCCACAAGATCAGCGGAATGTTAGCATGAGATTTTCCAATCAGGTAAGCATAAGCTTAGTATTAAATTTTCTTTACTGAAAATTTGTTATCTATGTGTTATATACAGTCTTCTAATTTTACAGTTAAATTGCTATGAAAATATTAAATGTATGTATGTTTTCTTAGTTGATGGAGGATTGCTTTTAAAAGGAAGGTAATAACATCTGCAGTTTTGGGGAAATGGCGCACATTTGCCTTCAAATTAAGTGGTGCAATCAAAATGAGACATCAAATGTAGTTTTAAAAAGCTGCTAATAGATAAGTGTGTTTCTTTGAGGTGTAAGATATGTCAGGACGGTAAGAAGGAGCCTGCTTTTTTTTATTCCTTCAAATTAATTATCACTTCAATCTATTAATTTTTTTTTGTCTTTAGAGCTCCTAAGAGCTACACATATGAGGTTCTTTTTGGTGTGCTCGGTATTTGGCTTCAGCACTTTTTGGTGCCCAGGGATGGGGAATGCTTGAAACACTAATTCAAGCCTGCAGTAGACAGGATAACAAGACGGAAGGATGGTCTTTATGTAGGGGACTTCTGTTATTAAAGAACTGCGTGTATGGAAATGTAGCTAAGAGATGTTTTTCAGTGTTTTTATTTCTTGGTATAAGGAGTATATATTTGGAAGGTTCCTTGCTCAGCATTGTGAATTTGTTATTGAAGCATTAAATGTGAAGCCTTTGTTTTTGTCTTAGGGTTTATTCCAAGATCACAAGTGAACAATATTTTTCTTGTTCTAGCCAAATACTGCTTAAAACCTCTGTTTCCTACTATTTCCTGTTACCAAGGAAATCCAAGTGCCTGGGCATTGTCTCATTCCTAATGAGACTTTCATTGTTCACAGTGCAGCACTTCTGCTGTGTTAGTATGAGATAATGAGAGCTCAGTGACTTAATTTGTTCCCAGTTTCTTTGTTTGTTCTTACATCATGGGATTATGAATGCTACGGCAATCATGGGCTGCTGATACCACCTGCAGCTGTAGGAGTGCCGTTAGAAGCAGCCTGTATATAACGTCAGTGTTGCATGCAGTGCATAGATTTTGTTTTTCTTTTGATTCTTGAAACCAGTAACTTTTAATGTGCCATAGCTTAACACTTTGAAGATGATGGTTTGCTCTGAAGACACTGCATGACTCACTAAGAAATGTTTTAGTTGAAAAGCATTTTTACTATTTTTGGGGGTACCTGTTATATGATAGTGAATTTCCCGATCTCCAGAGTGAAACAGTCTCTGCTCTGAGAACTTCCCAAAAGAGATAATAAATAATGCAATAATAATTTATTTTCTCATAACTTATTCCTTGGTGATCACTTTGTGGGTCATTAAAGAACTTATTTAGTAAAATGCAGTTACTTAGTAAAATTCAGCAACGTAATAGGGACTCTAAAAGCCCACCAGTGTTGAAAGTACTGAAAATAACTTGAGCTACATTTTTATATTTTGCTTCATCTGCAAATGATGGGGGGAAAAAAAAGCTTTGTCAGTGTTAAAAGGGAGATTAGACTAGATAGTTTGTCATCCTCAAGTGCTTATACAGTCCTTGTGATCTTTCTCTGCTCAACAGTTGTCTACGCTAGAATTATTTGAAAGAGCAACTGTGCTCTTCTCAGGCAACTTGGTGGAGCTGATGCTTGTTCATCTTTCCCTGCAAAGGCTGTCTTTAGCTGCTTAAATTTGCTAAAACTTTGGCAGAAATTTTCCATATTTGGGATCAGTAATGTTTTCATTGTCAAAAAATTATAATCTTCCTAAATTGTCACAGTAAGACTAATTTATCTTCTCAGTTAACTTGAAATATATGTATAGGGTTGCATTTGATTAATTAAATTCTCTGACTGCACATGATGACTATATTCTTTTAATGTTTTGCTTTGTAGACTAAGTAATCATTTGTGAGGACTTAAGTTGCTGGAAATTAAGGTTAATGCCCATTGATGATGTTGGGAAGAGAATAGTCAAAATAATAGACTGCTCATCTTTTTATTTTCAGGGAAGTAGATAACATGTAAAGGAGGAATGTGTAGGCAGACTGAGATATATGAAGATTTTTCAGCTACCTAAATTGTGTTCAGGGTCAGAGCATGTCTAATTTTGATGGTTTAGAGAGATGTATCACACTGGATGATTTGTTTTGTAATATTAATTATAAGCATATTCTTGCTTTCATTTCTCTTAATACAATTGTCTACCACGGTTAACACAATTCTAAAATGGTTCATGGTTATTTCAGAATTTAAGGCCCATGTCTCCATACTGTATTTCATTTAAGTAGCATTGGTCATAGGCTGTTCAGCGGTATTTAGATGCTTCCAGAAGCATATGTGTTTTGTAACAATTCATTTGTAGTTTTGCAGCAGTAAGGTGGATTATTTGGGTTAAATACAATTTCTTCAGTTGCATACTCTTTCTGTTTCCTCACTCCACATGCTTGGAAAGCCCAGTAGGAACTGTTTCAATCGGTGTTCTTGAGTATTGTGCCTACCTTCTCGCATTTTCAAAATGAATGGATTTTTTTCAGAGTTCTGAGATGTCCTGGGTATGTGTGCAGAAAGGCATATAGTGATAGCATCTGTCCAGTGGGAGTGCAGCGAAAGACTGACACTGAGCAGCTTCTCTCCTTGTGCCGGCAATGGAGTCAGGGATTTTTCCCTTTATCCTGCCTCCAACAGTTTATAACCTTGTTAAAAACTATGATTTCTTATTTTATTTTATTTTTTTGAGAGGAAGAACAACTAATCTGTCTTTTATCTTGGTCTTCTGAAAGCACTGGGGTGTATTTATCATGTGCACAGCACGCAGAGTATAGATGAAGCAGATCCTTCTGCCTGCTAGCCCGTGTGAAAGTGTG
>NW_010112818.1:52845-67644 GCF_000699245.1 Pterocles gutturalis | reverse complement strand
CACAAGAGCCGAGCAGAGGGGCACAATCAACTCCTTCTTCCTGCTGGCCACCCCTTTTTTAATGCAGCCCAAAACACAGTTGGCTTTGTGGGCTGCAAGCACATACTGCCGGCTCATATCCAGCTTCTCGTCCACCAGGACCCCCAAGTCCTTCTCCGCAGGGCTGCTCTCAAGGAGGTCTTCCCCCAGTTTGTATAAATACCTGGGGTTGCCCCAACCCAAGTGCAGCACCCTGCACTTGGCCTTATTAATTTTGTGGTTTGTATTTGAAGGCTGGAAGAATGGAACTGTAAGTGTCTTTTTGCTTTGCTGGTAGTCCATAGTGTCCAATCAGATATAACTTCTTACTCAAAGTTATAAGAAAGACTATAAAATCATAGAACCATAGAATGGTTAAGATTGGAAGGGACCTTCAAGATCATTGAGTTCCAATTCCCTTGCCATGAACAGGGACACCTTCCACTAGACCAAGTTGCTCAAAGCCTCATCCAGCCTAGCCTTGAACACCTTCAGGGATGGGGAAGCCACAACTTCCCTGGGAAACCAGTGTCCAGTGTCTATCCACCTTCACAGTGAAAAGTTTTTTCCTAATATCTAATCTAAATCTACCCTCTTTAAGCTTATACCTGTTACTCCTTGTCCCCTCACTACACTCCCTGATGAAGGGTGTTTCCCCATCTCTCCTGTAGCCCCCTTCAGGTACTGGAAGGCTGTTATTAGGTCTCCTCAGAACCTTCTTTTCTCCAGGCTGAACAGCCCCAGCTGTCTCAGCCTGTCCTCATAAGGGAGGTGCTCCAACCCTCTGACCATCTTCATGCCTCTCCCCTGGACTCGCTCCAACAGGTCCATGTCTTTTATTATTTTTTTAGTTAGTACATCTTCAGGCTTATATAAAATACTTGCTGAAATGAGTTTAAAAACTTTATTTGCAAACTGATTAGCTGGGAAGGTGACCCTCAGTTTTAATTCATTGATTAAACAAAAAAAAAGGAAAAAAAATATGGACAGTCATTTGTCTCTCTGTTAATTAAATTTCTGGAAACCTTTTAACACTTTTTTTTCTGCCTTGGCCTCTTACCAGCGGTGCTAAGTTCTATACAATATGCTTTTAGTGCCCGACTGAATACTAATAAAGGGAGTCCATACTCATTGTCTACAGCTGGAACTACCTTAGTATATTGTCACTCATTAAGAAATTCTAACATACAGCTTTCAAGTATAGTGGACTATTTAAGACCAGACTAAACAAGGCATTTTCATTAGCTAAGCTCCAGCATGGGCTCTCTGCAGGGTCACGGCCTCCTTTTGGTATCCACCTGCTCTGGTGTGGGGTCTTCCACTGCTGCAGGTGTATCTCTGCTCCACCGTTGCCTCCATGGCTGCAGGGGCACAGCTGCCTCACCATGGCCTTCACCATGGGCTGCAGGGGAACCTCTGCTCTGGTGCCTCGAGCACCTCCTCCCTCCTTCACTGACCTTGGGGTCTGCAGGGCTGTTTCTCTCATATTTTCTTACTGTTCTCTTGCAGCTGTTGTGCAGCAGTTTTTTTTCCCCCCCTTCTTAAATATATTATGACAGAGGCACTACTGCCATTGCTGATAGGGCTCAGCCTTGGCCAGCAGTGGGTCTGTCTCTATCAGACATGGGGGAGGCTCCTGACATCTTCTCACAGAAGTCACTCCTCTAGTGCCCCCCACTACCAAAACCTTGCTGTGCAAACCCAACACAGCATGTTTAATTTGAAATGCTTGTTTGAGTGATTTGAATTTTCTTCTTTAAATAAATATATTCTTAAACACATTGTTGAATAAGAATGATCTGATAACTTTTGATCTAAGACTATGCTACATCATGCAAGCCATACCTGGATGAGTAAATAAATGTATTTCATTACTAATAACTTGTTTGAATACTCACAACATAGAGGCTCAGATACACTTTAGTTTTTGCATTGGAAATGTTACAACCCCAGATTCAAGAAGAATAAAGAAATACTTTTCCCAGAATGAGAGAAGACTTCTACTGCCATGGCTATTTTTTTTTTTTTAATCCCTCTGACATTCATAGAGGAAAAAATTTTTAAAAATTATTAAAGCAGTTCCTGTTTTTTTTCTGGGTGACAGACCTTTTCCGAAAACAACTGACTGCTATGAGCAACATGTTTTCCTCAGTCTCTGACTTGTTTTTGTGTAATGTCAGAACCATAAAGCATTTGTCCTCTGGAAGGTGGCCTGAAATTATAAAAATTACTGAAAACCCCAGGCTCTTCAGCTGCAGTTAAACCACCCTGCCTTGGAAATGTTGTTTAAAGTATCTAACACTTACTGGCTTTGGCTGGAAACCTCATATTTTCTAGAATCAGTGACTTCAATTGATTCTGACAAAGCTACAAGGCTCCTTAATGCAAGGCAAGACTGGATTGTAGACCACACAAAACTGGGAGGAGTGTTTTGTTCACCAGGTGGTTGTGCTGCCATTCAGAAGGACCTTGTCAGGCTAGAGAAATGGTTGTCAGAACCCTTCCAAAGTCCACCAAAGGGAAAAGCCAAGGCCTGCACCAAATGAGGAACAACCCCATGCACCAGTCCAGGCTGGGGACCAGGTCTGCAGGGAAGGAGCTGGTGGTGCCTTTGCAGCAAAAACAGTCAACAACCTCCTGGTGTGCATTAGGCACAGCATTGACAGAAGGTCAAAACACCTAAGCTGGTTCTGTAACACCATGAATGGACTTCAGCTCATGCTGCTTTTAAATATATACCAGGTAGATATTTATCTCTGCACCCTACTGTCAATACAAAGCAACTGTCAACAGAAAGAAATAAGTACTATCCATAAACAATTTTTCTAAACAGTTTTAGATGCACATCTTCAAATAATTTCACTGAGAAGTACCTATATATCTCCATGACTATATCAGGTGAAGACACACACACACTTGTTCAAATGATTCCTATCTCTAGAAAATTTATTCAACAGAAAGTGGGTTAGCTTGGATACAGAACTGCACAACTGCAATTAATAACGCTGCCACAAGCTAATCTCCACACAGTGCTGCATTGAGCTTTATAGGCATAATAGTTTGAGATGCCCTAATACATGGTCTCTGAAATCTATGCATTGTTACACAAATATTTATCTTCCCAGTGATAAAACCCTAAATTACTTGCAAATTGGTGTTTTGGGATTTCTATTTCCTGTGTGTATTTCCATTTTAAATAAACATGCCAGAATTCATTGAGAAGACATTTTGAAGGAAAAAAGACAGCAGTCTAATCGCACAGTGTGTTCTGGTTCACCTCCTATCAGTGGCTGTGTTTGTACAACATCCAAGTTCCCAGGTCCTTGGTTTTCCTTTGTTGATGCCTTGGTTTCTGATGGAAGTAAACTCATCACAAGCCAGAAGAGGGCCATTGCCTTCTTTGTATAAACAATTCACACACACATCAAAGGGGTGACAAAAAATGTAGCGACTCGGAACACCAGGTCACTTTGCCAGCTGCCTGCTGTGGACTTGGGGATTTCACTGATTTTTTAAAATATCAATTTAAGTTTATCCAAGGTCAAATGGATCTCAAGGACTGCAACTTCCAGATCCTCGCTACATGTTCTTCATTTCAGTTGCCCTAGTTTTTGTTTTAAAATGTCTGGTGGTATGCTTTTGCCATCTTTATTCTCTCCTGTTTGTGTCTCTTGTACTCTGTAAGGAGAGGGATGTGAGATGAGTCCAGAATATTTAAAAGGTTAAAGTCTCTGTTTGCAAGTCCATTAAGAGTTTATAGTTTTTAAACAGACTGTGCTGGCCATAAAAATTCTGATGCCTTTGCCCGACAAAGATTGTAATGAGAATAGAAATGGTATTAAATGGAATCCATTCTGAAGATGATTGCAGAAGATACAAGCCTAACTCATTCTTGTTATAGCTTTGTGTTGGTATAATTGTGTAACTTGGGTACCTGAAATACTTGTAGAGAATTTTATTGTGACTGTAAAAAGGAGCTACTTAATTTGATTTCAAATTGGAACTGTAGTTGCCTACTTTTGCTGTACTGCAAATGGCATAGGAGCAGCTGACACTGATTTTGTGTAGTCCTGTAGGAATATTTTTTCTTGCTTAAGCCCAGCTACTGACATTCAAGACATCTATGTATGATTTTAAGACAATTTGCTGATCATCCACAAGGCTGACTTGTCAGGTGCCCCGGTCTCATAGTTTAGGGCAAGACCAGACTGGCGAAAATACTGCAGGTTTAGATTGTATTGTGTCCTGGGTTAAGCAGAGACAGAGTTAACTTCATAATAGCTAGCAAAAGGCTGTGTTTTGGATTTGCGCTCAGAAGAAAGCTGATAAAAAGTGATGTTTATGCGGCTGCCAAGGTCTTTCAGCTTCTCTGGCTGTCCGCAGGTGGGAGAAGCTGGGAGGAAGCACAGCCCCAGTTACGAGCCCAGGATTTGATCTTAGGTTTGGGATTGAGACCCAGAGTGGCCAATAATCTATTCCATAATATACACGTCATGCCCAGTATACAGGTGAGGACCCTCTGGATCTCTTTTGCTCCGGATCATCTCTCTCCAGGTGGTGGCTCTCCCAAGGCCTTCCCCCCGACCCCGGTCAGCAATGCTCGGACTGTTATCTCCGTTCTGTGAGTGCAGTTTCGGGACTCTCCCTGCTCCAGGATCATTAGCTGGGAACAGGCTGAGCCTTGGTCATTGGGTGGGGGGGCAGTATCACTGTGTATCACTCATTTGTATATAGTATTATTTTCAGTATTATTGTAGTTTAGTTATTAAATTGTCCTTATCTCAAACCACGAGTCCTTTTTCCCCTTTACCCCTTCAATTCTCTCCTCCATGTGGGGAGTGAGGGGGGGGGAAATGTGTGAGTGGGTGTACAGTTTGGCCCCCAGCCAAGGGCTAACCCATCACATATTGAAACACGTCCTTGTCTTTGTGTGAATGATCTTGAGGATACTGCCTTGGAATGTGCTACCAGGTAGGGTTGTGTTGTTTTCTTTTCTTTTTTCTTTTTATTTTTTTTTCTCCTTTCTGGTGATAGGAGGTGACAAGTATCAGCTTCAGAGTCATCCTAGCAAGATTTCAGTGTGACATGCCTAAGAATCTAGGAAGCCTCAGTTCAAGCTAGTGGTTCATGCTGATGTGAAAGCATTGAGTTGTCTTTCAGGAGTGCTCAGGCAGCTCCTAGAGCCAATGAGTTTAAGCAAAAGAGTAGAGATGGTCTGCAACTGTAGGGAAGAGAAAAGTTCATTCATTCCTGAGAACTTTAAAAGCAAGGAAGCCATACCATACAGGGTACCATTTGCTAAAACATCAGCGGAAATCCATGGAAATTTGGCCTGCAGCTGCTGAAGCACAGTCCATCTACATCTTTATTTACTGACTTTCATGGAGAAAAATCCTCAGTTACTCTGCCTACAAAATTAATGTATAACTATCTTTTGCAGCGATCTTAGTGATTATCTGGTACCAAAAAACCTGACAAACCATTGAAGCAGACTGTTTAGAGTTCAGACATTTAGTTGAAGAAAAATTATTAGCACTTTCATCTGGTACTAGTTAACATACAGGTAACATTTTCAAGGGTGCCTAAATGTTTTAGGAGACTGGCTTCCAGATTTAAAAATCAAAGGCTTTGGGAAAGAAAGCTTATCTTTAACTATGTACCAGATCCAGATCTCATTATCTCTAAGAGGACAATAAGCAATAATTTGCAATACAAATTAACTCCTTTCATTTATTTACTACAGCAGGAACAGTAGAATAAGAAAACTGGAAGCAGAGATTAGGGGATAGCATTGTATTTTGGTGAAGAAGAGGCTTGGAAGCCTGCTCTCACCTCTTGCCCTTGTGTGGTATAATGGAAAGATCAGTTGAACCAGAAATTCAGTGTGATAGATGTATTATTCTGCTTCAAATATCGTTTAGCCTTGAAGAAGACAGATGCAAAACAGAGTACTAGGGAAGGAACTATGGAGTTTCTCAGACATGTAGCAAAAACCCTGAGGGGCTGAGCAAAAAAGTATATTACTTTATAAAATTTCTAAGAATGAAGGAAAATATAGTTCAAATGTAATAACACTTAAAGAATTGTTTATTTTTCAATTTTATTTTGTTTAGTTTGGGTTTTTTTTGAGGAAATAATGTAATTACTTCCAGATGAGAGTCTGTTTTGAGAGCACATTTGAGTAAGTAAAACATTAGCAAGTCTCATCCTTACTTTTTCCCAGGTTTCATGCCCAGCTACTTACCTGAGGAATAATCCACAAAGGAAAATTTGAACATTTAAATAACCTCAGATTTTTCATTTCATTTGAGGCACATCTCAGATCAACAGAAGTTTATAATCATGGAGAAATTTTAAGAGATCTGCCCTAGAGTGTGAATAATTTGCTAAAATCCTTCAGCTTCATAAATTCAAAGTGCTTTGTCTTCCACATTTTTTTATCTGTAAATAGGTGGAGTTTTGTTTTTTTTTTCCAGAAGCGCAGGAAAGAAGAAAGAGAAAATACATAATAATTCCTAAAATTCTCTGAGCCAAAAACTTGTGCACTCTGCACTCCAGAATTGACCACAGTGGACAGTCTCTTCAAAATGAATAAAGATTTTTTCTATTTGCAAAAGTAAAAGATGAGTTCTTCTCCTCAAATCTTGGTGTTGATCACACAGCTCAATGCTGGTGATGGACACTAAAGGTGCTAAGAAGACCTCAGTCTTAGTGCAGCTGAAAATGTAGCATCATCTGAAGGAAAGAAAATGTCATGAAAATATTACAAGCAGCAGGAAAATGTAGAAGAATCAAAGCTGACAATCAACTGAGGAGAAGAAAAAAGTTTCAGTTTACAGCATCACATTTGTCACGTGTCCTTATCAAAGTATAAAACTTAATCAACTGAAGTCATACAAGGTAGAACACCTACCGATTTCAATAGTGGTCCCTTGTCACAGTCTTGATAATTTCCATAAAATTTCCATAATACCGAACCAGATGGTTGGGGGGGAAAAAAAGAAAAAAAAGGGAAAAGACATTGTTGTCAAAGGCAGAATCTTTGCTTCTGTAACAAAGAAAACCACTTCTCATGGGGAACAATTACAATTCAGTCTAATAATAGACATAAAATCTTCCCACTGGGTCCCAGAAGCCAAAGGAGATGTGGATGTTATTTACATGTCACAGCACACATATGTCTAAATGGATGCCACTGGCTAAAACTGATTGTAGAAACTTGCTTATCCCTTCTCAAAAAAATATTCTGCTGTTGTACAATGGTGTATAAGTACATACATATAATATATATAAAGTGGTAGATGTAGAACGCAAGCCTGCCTTATTATACAGCCTGAGAAGAAAAAAAAAAAAAAAGAGTTGTGGACGGTAACAGTAATCTGAGGCCCATATTCTTTTTCAGTTCATTAAGAATCACTATTTCATACAGAGAGAATTGGTACTAGAATTGGTACTGCATCTAAGAGAAAGCTCAGCCAAGAAACCATTGATCTGTTTTGTGAAATACATCGTGTTTATGCAACTCTGTGTATGAGTTTGCATGTGCACATGTATCCTTGTGTGCAAACACACATTTGTGTATATTACTTCCCAAGAAATCAATAGAATGTCATGTTTTTGTTTAAACTTCTGTTTTGTAATATGGATTCTTAGAAAGGGAGATTCATGGCCTGCTAATTTAGTGCAAATTGTCTTACAAGATTCTTAGTAGTGGTCAATATGTTTACTGTTTTAGAGAATAAAGCATTACCCTTGAGAGATATGCCTCATATCCTCAAGAACAAAAAAATGTTTAGTGAACAGAAAGCAGGGAATACAAATAGAGCATACACTGAACATATTAATTTTAAATGATGTGGCCACATTCTTCAGCACTTGCACAGAACAGTTTTTCCTTGGTGTAGTAGAACTGCTTCTGATTTATGTCATGTAAATAATAGGAGAATCTATGCTGCCATTTAAATATGCTTCATTGGAAAACAATGAAAACAATTCTAAAGGCGTTCATTTTTGAACAGCATAAGCAGTTAACTGCACAAGCAAGATATCTATATTGATCCAAACAAAGCCACTTTAGACTTACCAGGGAGAAAATAGAAATAGTGAAAACCAACTTCTCTTCTTGTCTAAGTTCACTGAATTTTTACTACTTTTGTCACCTTTTTGTTCTCTTTAACATCTAAGCAAAGTGAGTGCAATTAGGTGTAAGAAGCCTTTCTTTTTTTCATTTTTTCATGACTACTGTATACTGTTTTATCATTACTTGTATAGGCTTTGTACTGACCTCACCTTGCAAGATTGCATGATTTGTCTGGACTTGTCATAGCCTGTGCTGATTTTAGCTTCTTTTAGCTGCAACAACAACAGTCTAGCCATCAAGTAAGTGTAATCTAAATTTGCTTAAGCTTTAGTTTAGCTTTCTGGAATTTTGTTTGGTGTACTGTCTATTGGTTATAGATAAATAGTAAAACAGGTACTCTGTGCAGGATGAACTATCTTATCATAGAATAAGAGTGTAGGGTTTAGGTGAGGGCAGGCACAAGATAACAGAAGAAGTACTAGGACTCTACACACAAATCCACAAATCATGGTGACCAGATACTGGTGACTAAAGATATAAACAAATATATAAACCAATGTGAGTTAGGGACAGTAAGAGAAAAACAAGTGTACTGTGGCACTAGAAACTGATGAAGTACTGGGTGAGTCGCTGCAAGGATGAAAGAATAAACTCCTAGAAGAGGACAAAAGCTGATGACCTTCAGAGACACGTGAACATTGGACAGGTGAGCATAACACCACAGAAGAATATATATGTCTCAGAAAGCTTATATCAGTCTTAACTGAATTATTAACTAAAAGTGTGAGTATCATCACAACTGGACTGTAATAACTGTTGTGCTTTGATTTTACTGCCTCAATTTTAATTACGGTAACTGTAAATTCTTCAGTCTGTATGTGAGGTGTGTTTCCTTTGCTCCAGAGGAAAAATTTAAGTGTAATAGTTTATACATGTAAATGACTCAGATACTTGTGACTGAAGCCTACTTACTCCAAACATAAGATCTCTTATGCTGGGCCACACCAGAAATGTGACCAAGACCTTCCCTCTCTAGAAGAGACTGGTAGTGGCTGATTACGGAAAGAGTATAGGACATGGGGAAATAGGGAACAGCTCCTGCCCCTGAATGCCATCCCACCCCTTATCAGACTGAAATTTAGGAAATTCCTGCACCAGATATGTTTAATGACTTCTAATAAACTAGTCTTTCATGAATTGTCGAAGCCCTTTCTGAAGCAATATAGTGTCTTTTGGACATAGCTACCACAGTTCAATTATGCATTTGATTAAAAATATAAACAAAAGAAAATAACCCACTACTTCCCTCTTGAATTCATAAAGTTCTTCCTTCTTTCTGTCAGTGTATCTGACGGTGTATCTTACCGTGGATATTTTTTTAAAAGGCATCTTCTGAGATATGCTTCATGGTTATAAACATGATGTCAGTTGTTATTTTGCACTTCACTAAGAGTTAATGAATGACACAGAAGTGGTATTAATTCAGAATTCTTAGTGACAAATTTTATAAAACATAAAAATACTTACATTGCAAAGCCATTCTTCTGTTTTGTTACTGCCAGCTGACCCCATCTGCTTCTTTCTTGGGACTTCAGAGAGCGTAGGCTGTACTCCAGCTTAGACACAAGAACAGGACAACACGACTTATGCATAACATGCTACTACTTTGTGACCTATTAGACCTAATCAAATATGAGACGGTTTCTAGTTTGAAACTTAATCTTCTTACACAATTTACAGTCAAAATTATATGTAAATTAATCTCTTTTCAATATTAAGAAATAAAATGGAAACTACAAATTCATTCCTTCAATGCACAGGTAGAACAGTTTTCCGAACAGGTCCCTCTGTCAAAACACTGAATATTAACAAAGAAATTGTATTTGATTAGGAGTGTGTTTTTGAGTCTGAACAAACCTACTTTGGCAGTATGATAAACACATCCTTGATAGCTTTGTTTTTACGATTACCATTCATCCTGGGTGAATGCAATTGATAGCAAGGGTTTTATAACAGGTATAATAAACAGATCTTGACATTTCCAAATTCATTTCCTTGACCTAATAGAGACAAATATTCATAATTTTGGGTCTTCTTGCAACAAAATTTCCTCATTCCCATTAGTGTTAAAGCAAATATTAGCAAAGTTTAGGCTGTCATTCACACTGGAGAAAATTTTGCATTGGTTCATTTGGCAACCCTTCTCTTTGTTCTCAGTGAGGGCAGAATTCATCCCTGAAGCACTTGCTTATGTCTATGACAAAGGCATATAAGAAGTAAAGCAGTGTCAGTACTTTCAGAATAGTTCAAGTTTCTCCCTTTTTGGGATTTCTTACTTTTCAAATCAGTATATGAGTGGCTGCCTTTCACTGCAATGTAATGGACCTGTGTATATATAAATGATTTTCCTGCTAGAAGGGATTTGTTAGCTAGTTTGGCTCTGGCAAGCAGAAGCTTATTGTTAAAGAGCATCAGATTTCATATACAGAAATGCCTTCTGCAGCTGTGTGCAGCTGACTGGCATCCCCAGTACCTGCTTATACATGGCCACCGATCATCATTATTGACTCTCTCTGCTCTACTGGTTTAATTACCAGGAAGAGTTTGCTTATAAAATGAGTAGTCAGGTTTTATACCTTATTAATTTTGTTACATTACAGTGTCAATGTTGTGCAATTCCAGCTAATGTGTTGCCTGTCTTTTGTGACCTCTCTGACTTTTTTCCACTCCCCCTTCCAGAATTTATGAATTTTAACAATCTGGACAGAAGATTGCATGGGATGTACCATGGTTGGCCAAAGATGACTGCAAAGAGCTCTGGACAGTCTAGAAATATGACATGAGAACTGGAAGATCAGCTGAGGCAGCAGATGTTGCAAATTTGGAGCATCTCCTGACGATTGGAGATGCTCAGAGAGGACATGAGTATTTTTAATCTTGATTGATATTATTAAGAATAGTTTACTTCTGCATGTGAACACATTCATGTGGAGTAAAGGAGTATAATGCAGAGTTCATTGACTCAGTAGAAACCTGGGGAAGTCCATATGATTCTATACAGTCTTTATGATTTTACTAGGTTGGACTTACAAGAAGCTTAGCTGTGTTTGTTGTGAATGGTGTCCTAGCTTGTAAGTCCTCTCTGTTGGCAGAGATGCAATACCACACGAATAAATCAAAGAATATATTTGTGCTGCTTTTCATTTCCCCACCTTTCTGGTTCAGATAAGCATGCAGAATTAACTGCTCCTTGTATAAACCCAACAATATTTTACAAGGCAGAGCACCAGAAGGCTACAGTGCTTCCCACAGCACTTCTTCAAGAACATAATTCCCTTCTTCTTCCTGTCCCAGTCTCTGGTCAAAGGTCAATTTTAAAACTATTCCTGTTTCATTTAGCCTTGTTCTTACTAAGAGTTTATGAAAACAGCATTCTTGATGTGAAAATGAGCTGCATGTGTCCTGCCCAGAACCTTGAAAAGCTTCACATGTCCTCAGGCCCTCATGCTACTTTCCTCTATTTGTGGTCATGGCCAGCTGCCCTGTTATGAATGGAAACCACAATTTAAGCAACATGAATTTTAGGAATAATTGTGTACCAGGTCTTACATCATGAATCATCATAGTTTCCCTCTGATATACTGTGATATCTATTATAGGTCCTTACTGGTCAGTAGCAATGTCTGGAATTCCTGGAATTCATGCCAGGAATGCCCTACCACAGGTAGTGTCTGACACTACTAATACATGTTAGCTTTATCTCTTGAGGTTGCCTGAATGGCTTCCTGAAAATGAAGAAAAAAGCCCTAAATATTACATCATTGGAGTGGATAGCTTGAATCATTCAATAGAACTGAGTTCAGTTACATAGAAAAACAAGAGTTTTCTGAGACTACAAATATAAACAGCACAAATAGGGTTTTATTCAGATAATATCCAATATTTGGTGAAAGTCTCCTGCTTTGGCCCCACTGTTCTCTGTGTATAGATGTGCAACAAGTCACTTGAATGTCTTGGACTTTCTTGCAAGATCCACAGACCCGAATTAATTAGAATAGCACTAAAATTAATCTTTACTGAGTATGTGTTCCTGGCTCTGATAACTAGTCTTCTTGCATCCTTGCTGCTGTTTAGCTGTACATAATCACTTCTTTCAGTTTCAAAGGAAATAATTTCTCCAAGGTAAAGTGAAGCTGAATTCATGAAAATTTTCACCAAGGATGTTTTTCAATTCTTAGATGACAACTACCATATTATGGAAAGTGTATATCTGCATATCTCATGATACATCAAGAAATAAGTTCTTCAGTAAACTTGGCCATTTGGAAATATTCTAGTCAGATTAAAAAAGTGACAGTAAAAATCATTACCTTTCTTTAATTATTACACAAGATGTACAATAGGGATTTCACCTAATAGCTACGCTGATAGTAAGATGGAAAGTAGACTTAGATACTTTATGGAACATCCTACTCATTAGCCATGGCTGTATATTCAGTGAGCAGCAGTATTGCAGTTCCTGATAACAAGGAGTTCGATCATAAGTCTGTCAGTCAGTCTAGTGTCTTGCCTGAATCACTGGACAATACCAAGTAAATTATGACAGTTACAGCAACTCAGTCTCACAGCTAAGTAGGTTTGTTACATTACTGGTCACTTGCATTAGATCAGACAGAAAGGGAAAAGCTCCTGCTCATACAGAAGTCATGGACTGAGCACTGCATCACACAGACATGCACCCTATCAGCCCAAGGTGCTCACTGCAACATTCAGTGTTTTCCCACAAGTGTCACCTGATGACTAATACAACAATTAAGGTTTTGTCACATCATATACACTTGACAGCAGTTTCTCTTAGCACTGTATTACCAGGATTTCAGACAATTTTTCGTGGGGCTAATAATGGTTCAAAATGTAACTACCATTCAGTAATTAGATGCGATTTCAAACTGGTATGTGAAAATGGGAATGCTATGTAGAAGATATAGGAGGCAGTCATTCAGCTGCATTTTTGTATTGGGGACTTATTCTGAGAAAAGCAGCAATAGTTCAAGACTGTATTTTTTTTTTTTTTTTCAGCTCTGTAAAGAAAAAATGGACAGGAAGATGTCCTCCTGTAGGAAAAGGACTAGTAAAATACAAATGTTAATGAACTGTCTCCATTGCAAACAAAACAAAACACAAAACAAACAAACAAACAAAAAACCCAGATTAATTTGAAGAAAAACCTTTGGGACTGCAGTTTATGAATATTTCTTTGGTAGGAGAAGCTTCATCTTCAGCAGCCTTTGAGATCAATTTAGATTAGCAAGTCAGAGGTGTTTTGAGTGTGGTTGGCCCAGGCTGGAAGAAGAGACTGTACTGGACTGTTGTTCCAATAAGGAACATCTTTGACTGTCTGTAAGGGTACTCAGTGTGCTGGCTTTTGTGGTATGAAAACATTACATGTTGAATCAAGACTAAGACATAATTTCACAGTGTGATTTCACAGTGTGAATGAAAAAGGCACCACATAACAGTGTTTTTTGTTTCTAAACTGCACTAGTCTCAACACAGAATTTTAAGGTAACTTTGTCTAAAGCCCTCCAGAATCAGACTTGGACTTCCTGAAGGTCCATTACCATTCCTTTTGGCAGTCCCTCCTAGAGTTTCAAAATTTTCATGAAAGCTTTGCCCTGCACTAAAGAGATAATGAGCACTACATTTCTTGGTATCTCCCTTTGGCACATCCATGTTCCCTTCCTCTGTCTGCAAGAAAAGTCTGCAGAATTTTTAGTCTACTAGAGCTCTGTGCATAAATGTTTACAAAGAAAGGCTTTTAAGCACATTGTTTTCTTGCTGCTGTTTTTGGGGTTTTTTTTCCACATTCATCAGAAAATGCTGATTCATCCAAAGGAAAACTTTACTGGGGATGTATTGTCTTGATTAAATTTGGGAATTTTCCAAGGCTGAAGGTGGAAGTCTGGATCAGAGGAATTCCCCTCCACTGCTGAATAGCCCAAATCACTACAGAGTATACACAGCCCAAGTCCTTTGTTCCTCCTTTACCTCATTCAAGACCTGCTCAATGAAGGTAGAACATAAATTTCTCCATCAGAAGTGATCATATGAATAACTGGAAAATTACTCTTTTTCTCTTATGATCTTTTCCTCCTTTATAATGTATCTCACTGGTAGATTTGTTTGTTTGATGTTTATAGTAAGGCACTAAGCTGCATTCTGAATCACATGAAAACAAGTGCTTAAACTTAAGTCAGTAAATATACTGGTTAAGAAAAGGGATCTATTGTTACTTGTTCATACTAATTTAGAAGTCCATAAATCTTACCTTTTTTTGCTGAATTGCTAACGGTTGAGGGGTGGGGGTGGGCAATGTGTTAGGGAAGAGAATAAGAACAAAGATTTAAATAAATGGGAAGGATAGAAACATCCAATGTTTTTTAAACAAGATGCACCTGCAAGAAATACATCTGACTGCAAGAAAATTAAGGAAACACCTGCATCTCTTTATGGTGTGGCTGGCAAGAGTGAGTAGTGAAACCTTAAAAGGCTCAGTTGTTAAACTGAGACAAATCTTCTAAGGGCTATAGAAAATCCTGCTTTGTGTTATACTTTGTGCAGTCTGACTGACTTCACTGAGTTTGAATGAAAGTACTTGTAGACCTTTCAAACTTACAGGATGCTCACAAGGACTTTATTTC